>NC_133334.1:8606203-8906203 GCF_042186555.1 Aquarana catesbeiana | reverse complement strand
AATTTCTATTTATTTATTCTTTTTTATACTAGTAATGATCAGCGACTTATATCTGTACTGCAATATTGCAGTGGACAATCGGACACTAACCGATACTTTTGACAGTTTGCGGGAACCAGCAATACCAATACATTGATCAGTGCTAAAAATATGCACGGTCACTGTACTAATGACATTGGCTATGTACATAGGCAGATCCCCGTTCTTTGTGGTTTACCAATGATCGTCGCGTGCCGGAGGACTTTGAGTGCCCGGCACCCGCATATCGGCTTCTGCTGTAAATAATCACAGCAGAAGAGCCCCCTGCAGGCGGAAGTGCAGGATCACGTACAGTATATAAGTAAAACTGCTATAGGGCAGTCAGCAAGTGGTTAGGAACTCCCTCCAGTAGGTACAGTGTAGAGGAGTCATTTTATTCTTTCTATAAGGTTTCTGGAACTGCCCATAGGGAAAAAAAAAACATATAATAGAATAGAAAAGAATAGAATGGAATAGAATAAAAAAAAAAATAGCATAAAATAGAAAAAATATATCCATCTTCTGAAATGCAAATTTAAAAATGAATAAATTTGAATTCAAATACATAATTAAAGAATAAAATAGACTATAATGAAATAGAAAAGAATAGAATTGAAAAAAAAAACAATAGAAAGAATATAACAATTTACCAAAATTCAAATAGAATCAATTCGAATTCTAATACAATAGAGAAGAATAGATTAGAATAGAATAAAAACTAATAGAATAGTATAGAAAAAAACATCATAATAGAATAGAATAGAAGGAATATAACCATATTCCGAAATTCGAATTTTGAATAGAATAGAATAAAATAGAATAGAGTAGAATAGAAAAGAAAAGAATACAATAGAAAATAATGTAATAGAAAAGAATATAATACAATAAACAAATAGAAAAATAATAGAATTAAAAAAACAATAGAATAGAAAAAATATAATCATTTCCCAAAATTCAAATAGAATCAATTCAAATTTGAATAGAATGGAAAAGAATAGATTAGTATCAGTGATAATTCAGTCGACCAAAACGATTAAAACCTTTTAGTCGACTAAATGAATACTATTTTAGTTGACTAAAATACGACTAAAACTAAAACAATTGAGATGACTAAAATAATACTAAAACTAAAATGCCATTTTAGTCAAAAGACTAAGACTAAAACTAAATTGAAATTTGACTTCAAAATTAACATTGGTCTGTAGTGCATGTTCTTACCTCTAACCAAAAAATAATAACATACAAGATTTTTCACTCCAGCAGTATATAATGAGTTTGGAAATTGTAGAGAAATGTTAACTAATGCATTACAATTTAATTACACCCATTCGATTTTAGATGACTAAAATGAGATTTAGTCAACTAAAATGTACTGGAGATTTTAGTCGACTAAAACATAAGACATTTAGTCGACCAAAATGTACTGGAGACATAGTCGACTAAATACGACAAAAACAATTGCAGAAGACTAAAATGGGACTAAAACTAAAATGCCATTTTAGTCCTAAGACTAAAACTAAATCGAAATTTTCTGCCAAAATTAAGACTGATTAGAATAGGAAGATGGTTATATTCTTTCTATTCTATTATATTCTGTTGTTTTTTTTCTATACTATTCTGGTATTCTACTCTTTTCTATTCTATTCAAATTCAAATTGATTCTATTTGAATTTTGGGAAATTATTATATTCTTTCTATTCCATTCTATTCTATTGTTTTTTTATTCTATTCTTTTGTACTCTATTCTTTTCTATTCGAATTTCAGAAGATGGTTATATTCTTTGTATTTTATTCTATTCATTTTTTTTTTATTCTATTCTATTATGTTCTTTTATTTTCTATTCTATTTTGTTCTGTTTTACTCTATTATATTCTATTATTTTATTTTCTGTTATATTATTTTCTATTTTTTTCTATTCTATCTATATCTTTTTCTATTCTATTCCTTTATCTTCTTTTCCATTTTATTCTCTTTGGAAAATGGAAAACAAATTGAAAAATATTTGAATTCAAATTTGGAAAATTTGAATCGATTTGAACACTAATAAACGAAATGAATGCCGAAAAAGAATGAAATTAATTTAATGAAACAAATTTATGTAAATAACGAACTGAAACAAAACAATTTTTTTCATTCTGCACATGTCTAGTTTACAATGTGAAAGATTATCAAACAAAAATAAAACAAAAAAAAAGCAAACACAACTGATCCCATGGCAATATGCAGCTATATTTAGCATTTATATTGCATTAATACACAACTGACTTTGTTTCCAGTGCCTGCTATGGGTTTCCTTGCATTGCTTTTACCACCAACAGAAGTCTTATGCCGCGTACACACCAGCTGACTTTTCGACCGGACTGGTCCGACAGACTTTCCAGTGGACTTTCGACAGACTTTTGTCGGACTTCCGATGGACTTTCTAACGACCGGACTTGCCTACACACGATCACACCAAAGTCCGACGGATTCGTACGTGATGACGTACACCGGACTAAAATAAGGAAGTTGATAGCCAGTAGCCAATAGCTGCCCTAGCATTGGTTGGCTACGAACGGATATCTGGGTCCGGCGGAGTTACGACATAAAGATTTGAAGCATGTTCCAAATCTAAAGTCCTTCAGATTTGCGACAGGAAAAGTCCGCTGAAGGTCCGGTGAATCCCACACACGATCGGATTGTCCGCCGGATTTGGTCCGTCGGCGTCTGTCAGACCAGTCCGGTCAAAAAATCTGACCGTGTGTACGCGGCATTAGAAAGTAAAAATAAAATCCACCTGTTTTATTGGACATCTCTCCTTCTGAGCACGGGACACAACCATGACAGCATTCATGTACATCTGAGCTCGGCACTTCTCTGTTTCCAGCTAAACAGTCCTCAGAACACTGCGATCTCGGGATCTAGACAAAGAGAATTTTTTGTTACTTTCAACTTTCAGGAAATACTTTTAACCACTTAAGGACCAGTTTTGACTTACAGAGGAGGTCTAGGGCTAGAATTATTGCACTCGCTGTAACGATCATGGTGGTACTTCAGATGTGTGGTGTGATGAACCCCTGTCCTCAACAGGACTATGTCCGCCATAAATGCTTCCTTTGTCCAGAACCAGCACTATCCAAGACCCTTTAGCCCACCCAGTCACCACCCATAACTCAGTTTAGGGTGAAAAACATCAGACTCTTTATTCAAACACATGTAACAACAGATATACAACTCAGGGACACTCCGCCCTTGGATTCAGGGTGGGGTAAACTGTCCAATAACAATAGACACACAGGTCAGGTGTATTCAAACTTCTCATCAGTAAACAGTCTTAGGAGGGGCTGCTGGAGGAATTCCCCCCTCCACATAGACATACATCCCATAATATACTTTTCTCCCAATTCAGACAGACACAACAGAACCATGGGGTAAAACCACACCCAAAGTGACTCCCATCACATGTGGTTTGAACACCGTTTACATATGTGAGCACGACTTACGTATGCATTTGCTTCTGCATGTGAGCACGGAGAGACGGGCACTTTTTTACAAAGTTAATATCCTTTTTATTTTCCTATTTTTTATTTTTACACTGTCCCTTAAAAAAAAAAAATTGGATCACTTTTATTCCTATTACAAGGAATGTAAACATCCCTTGTAATAGAACCTCAGATCTCACACTTATAGGGCGTACACACGGTCGGACTTTGCTCGGACATTCTGACAACAAAATCCTAGGATTTTTTCCGACGGATGTTGGCTCAAACTTGTTTTGCCTACACACGGTCGCACAAAGTTGTCGGAATTTCCGATCGCCAACCACGCGGTCACGTACACCACGTACAACGAGACTAGAAAAGGCCAGTTCAGAACCAAGCGCGGCACCCTTTGGGCTCCTTTTGCTAATCTCGTGTTAGTAAAAGTTTGGTGAGAGACGATTTGCGCTTTTTCAGACTCGTGGCTTTCAGATCGTTTTCTGCCGTTCAGTTTGTGCTTGTGGGTTTGTATCTGCTCTTCAGTGCGTGCAGTCAGTTCGTATCAGAGTTTTCTGTGTGATCTTGCCTGCTCGTTGCTGTTTTTCAGGTCGCTCTTCACAGGCCTTGCTGTTCTTCAGTGCGTTCTGTTACTTCGTTCTGAGCAGCCGACCGTTTTCTAGCCATGTTTCGTATGCGTACTCCTCGTAGGGTTCGTGCTGTGCGGGGGCTTGGTGTTGGGGTCCTGACCTTGACACAAGTCCAGTCCATGAACAGGGTGGGGAGGAGTTCATGGACCAAGAATTGGTTGCTTCAGCGTGACCAGTTCTGTCATATGCCTTTGCTCCGTGAGATCCGTGAGAATAATCCTGATGATTTCAGGAACTTTCTCAGGATGACGGACCCCCTGTTTCACCGTTTGTTGGCTTTGCTGACCCCCTATATCAGCAGGCAGGATACCTGCATGAGGCAAGCCATCACTCCGGAGCAGAGGTTGGTCACTACCTTGCGGTATTTGGCCACAGGGAGAAGTCTGCAGGACTTGAAGTTCTCGACAGGCATCTCCCCCCAGGCTCTGGGGATCATTATCCCAGAGACCTGTTCTGCCATCATACAGGTCCTGCAGAAGGAGTATATGAAGGTAAGATTTTTATCCTTTTATATCACATTTTATTGTCTTTAATGTTTGATAATATACTGTATTTCTTTCCTCATTCCCTAATTACCATGCTTGTAATATGCAGTGAATGTCCCCTTTGTCCTCATGCATGCTGGATTTTTATGTAATTATTATGTTCGGTCCTTCATACATATTTGCCCTTCAATAACCTCCCCAGCATGGTGTCTCCTGCCCTATATTCACCTCATGTAGTCACTTAACAATGTATTTTATCAGCTCCATAGTAGTGCTTTACCCCAAACACCCCCTAAAATGTTTGGTAATGTTATTTTTGATTTAAATTCAGGCAGATTGCCAGAGGCTTTTTTATGTGGTATCCCCAAATAATTTTTAGTAACCCTCCCTCCCCCAACTACTAAGTCAGCTGATCCCAATTCTCTATCCTCAATCATCTATCTGCTGACTTTGCCAAGCCCATACACACTATACCCATCTCTTTTGTGGTCAGATTTATGGCTGAATTACCCAAAGCATGTAGTGCAAGGGCCTGCCTGTATACTTTCCAATGGTACTGTTTAAAGTTTTTGTATCCTATTATTATCTTGATAGGTAATAGCAGAATGTCCAAATGTCCTCAAATGTGTACAGTGTGTATTTATATCTTTGTATTATGACACTTCTTACCTGTCTAGTGGGCTGCCAATAGTGTAACTAAGGAGGGGCTGTTCCAAGTAATACCCATTATTTAGGCATTCATCTCTCAATGAAGTGAAGAGGGTTACCTGTCCAAGATTTCCACACACCCCATAATGTTAGAAATGGCCCATGAGAGGGGGGGAGGGGGAATATGATAGGTGTACCTTATACTTTGGCCTTGTTAAATTCCCCTTAATAAATGCTGGAGGTTGCCCCATAATGTTTGTGTCTAATCTGCTTGCCATGTTTCAGAGTAAAAATAGTAATGTTTATTGTTTTTTCCTCAACAGTTTCCTTCCACGCCACAGGAATGGCAGACTGTGGCCTCCCACTTTGCCCAGCGGTGGGACTTTCCTAACTGTGGAGGGGCAATTGATGGGAAACACGTCCACATCATCCCACCACCCAACTCGGGGTCGTACTATTATAATTACAAGGGGTTTAATAGTATAGTGATGTTGGCGGTGGTGTTGGCTAATTACGACTTCTTGTATGTGGACGTGGGGAAGAATGGCCGGATGTCCGATGGTGGAGTCATCGCCCAGACGGAGTTCTACAGGCGTCTCCAGAATGGCAGCTTGGACTTGCCAGCTCCAGAGGACAATGTGGAAGGACTCCCATTTGTGTTCGTTGCTGATGAAGCATTTGCACTGGGGGACCACCTGATGCGGCCATTCCCGATGAGGACCCTCACCCCGGAACAGAGGGTTTTTAATTACCGGCTGGCCAGAGCCCGAAGAGTGGTGGAGAACACATTTGGAATCCTGGCCAGCCGGTTCCACCTATTTATGACACCTATCCATATGGCGGAGTATAAACTGAACCATATAATACTTGCGTGCTGTGTTCTCCATAACTTTTTACGGAAACATTCGGCCAACTATGCTGGCTAAGTTGGGCCTGAGGCCGGAATCCTACATCAAACCACACTGACGGCGCTTGAAAGTGGCCGTCCTGGCTTGCCCTCCCTGAGTGCCCGTGATGTCCGGTTACGCTACCTGGAGTTCTTTGCGGGTAGGGGGGCTATCAATATGCCAGACAATATGTGAAGCCTATTTAAAATTAAAAAAAAAAAGAAAATCTTTGTGGACATTTACTGCTTGTGTTTGTTTTAGCTGACCCTGACAGAAATGTTTTGAGTGCAGAAAATGTCGTGATTGGGTAACCTTATACAAAGCACTGTTGGCTGTTATTTCCTAAATGCAAAAACACATTTCACTACAAGTGCACTTGCAACTGCACGTAAACTGCACTTGTAGTGCAAAGAGGATTTGCCCTTAGGAAATAACCCCCACTTTTGCATAAAACAGCTATTACATCACCCCAAAAGTGTTGTAGTGTTGAGACAATAATCCACACATTCTTGAGTAAGCCACTTTTTTATACCTGCACAATCACATGTGCATTTACCAAAGGTTTTTAAAACAAACCAACATGTTTCTTGTATAACAATTTTTGCAGTAGCATTATCAAAAATTGAAATGTCCATTTCAGATAAAACAGGCCTGGGTAAAACCAACAAGAAAGCCAAAAAACTTGAACTTACAAAGTTCACATTAGGTAAAACCTGAAGGCTATATCAGACATCAGTATTTAGGAACTGGGTTTGATATAGCGTTCAGATGGGGGGAAATCACCCCTGGAAAAGCCAAATTTGGAAGATGCACACCAATTTCCCAATGTCAACATGTGATATCTGCCATCAGGGGGGATCAAGGGACGTGTTTTGGGGGAGCAAGCCCTTCCTCAACGCGACTTTATGATTGAGGAAGGGGTTGCACCCCCAAAACGCGTCCATTGATCTCCCGTGATGGCAGATAGCACATGTTGGCACACTGTGTGCATCCTCCAAATTTGGCTTTTCAAAACATTGCAAAAAAATTTTAAAGATTGAACCACAATACAAAAAGTGATTTTGTGGGGTTTTAAATTCGCCCCAAAACATCAATGATGTTATTATTTTTTTTAATAACATCATGGATTTTTTGCTGGATGTTTTGCAGTTCGGCATTACACCCCATGATCTCCCCGATCAGGATCTGGGCACTTTCTGAAGTAAAGCGTTCTCTATCCCTCACATCACGATCACCTAAAAAGAGATAAAGAAAAAAAAGACAGGTCTCAAAAAATCTGCCACCATCCATCTCTTTTACCTGAGCCTGTGGTCGCAGACACTCACCTGTTGTGGTGCCAATCTCCACCACATCTTCTTCTTCCTCCTGCTCAGCTTGTGTTGGTGTAAGTTCCCCTTCTTCCAGAGGTGGGGGGTCTCTGGTCTCCTCGGATGAGGGGTGTCCTCCTAGTCTTTTCTCCCCTATGTAAAACAAAAATGGTATAATTAGCACACAGATATTTGATGGCAGAACTAGAAATAGGAAACATTGCTTGGAAGTGGGGTACAATTGTCTATTTTAGCCGAGTTCCAAGATGTATTTTTTTATTGCTCTTTGTCAAGCTGCAATACTTTACCGGTTTAGTACAAGCTTCACGGATGGAGACCCCCCTATAGTATACACTGGAGCACCTGTGTGGCCCCCTAATAAAAATGGTGTTCTTGTGTCCCACACTAGTGCTCCAGTGTCCAGATGTGAAAACAGCTGCTCAGTGTCTTCTCCTTACACACAATCTAGTTTGCATTTCATTCTAGTAACAAACCCATCTACACAAACAAATATTTGGCATCCAAGTAGGCCCCAAAAAAATGTGGGAAAATGCATATGGCCTAAACAATGGTGTTCTAGAGGCCGAAAGAAAAATGTTTGATACGAACGAATAATGGGTCCATGAACATTAAAGTTGCCCTTTTAAACGTTACAATTAATAAAAGCATATGGAGCAGCACGAACGTAATAAAGACAGAAAGAATAGGAACACAGCACAACTACTTACTTTTTTGCAGCACTCTCCGGATCTTTCGGTACTGCTCTGGCTCTCTCAACTTCAGGTCCGACCACCACTTCCTGAGCTGATCTTTAGATCTTCGTACCCCGAAATTCCTGTGAAGGGTTTTGACCACTTTCGCCATGATCTTGGCCTTTCTGATGTTGGGGTTGGGGTAAAGCCCATACTTTCCGTCATAGTCGGACTTCTTCATGATGTCGACCATCTCCAACATCTCCCCAAAGGACATATTTGTGGCCTTAAAACGTCTCCTTCTGGATCGGGACGTGTCCGGATCCGGGCTTTCCTCCTCCTCCTCGTTGCTAGAATTAGCATGCACCTGCTGTAACTCCGCCATGTGCTCTTCACCCACTGGGCCGAACGAAAAGGGGCGGGGAATAGACTAGAAAGAACGTCAGGGGCGGGCGGAGTTACACGCATGCGCAGTGTGTATAAAGCGTAACACGCGTGCGTATTACGTACGATCTGTGAGCGGAGGAAGGAGCATTGGATGCACCGATCGTAAGAACGAAGGTAAGAGACAAACTTGTGCCTATACTGCTTCTAGATTGAGGCCTATATTGTAACAAGATTAGGAGAGTTTTGTCTGACATTAGGCTTTGTCTTGTGTTGTGTCTTGCAGTGAACATGGATTTGCTACTCAAAGATAATGACTTCATGTCAGTATTCATAGATATGTTAAGGGAGCTGCCCTGTCTGTGGGAGATTAACCACCCCCATTTCAAGAACCAAACAAAGAGGAAGGCAGCACTGGTGCAATTGTGTGAAATTGTGAAGCAGGTGATCCCCACGGCAGACATCACCTATTCAAAGATATTAATTGGTTGCCTGAGGAGCACATATCTGAGGGAGCGCAAGAAGGTCCTGGATTCACAGAGATCCGGAACAGCAGATGACATCTATGTCCCCAGGATGTTGTACTACGACAGGCTGCATTTTCTGGCAGGCCAGACTGAACCCAGGCCATCCCTCTCCAGTCTTCCTTCCACGCTTCCTTCCCCCCCGGCTGAGGCTTCTGACGCCCAACCTGGGCCTTCCAGGCCACATGTGGAGGAGCCCAGATTGAGCCAGGTATAGCATTCCTCTAAATATTTCTGCTTGTCCAATCAATGATGTTAACTAGATGTTAGTTGGGAGTACTAATTTAGGATTGGGATTGATGAAGCAAAACATTACAACCATGTCCCTTTTTCATACACAGGGATGTCTCAGCCAGGAGGTGGCCAGGCCGAGCCGGCTGGCTGATCTGCAGGTCCCTCCACCCCCCCTGAAAAGAGAAAGTGGCAGTAGGAGGAGTGCCCTAGAGGAGACTGCTATAGGATTCTTTTGGAGGGCTACAGAGTTCCTGGGAGCACCCCACACCATGGAGGAGAACATTGCTGCCTTCATTGCATATAAAATGCAGAGGATGGAGGAGGGCCAACAAGTCATGTGTGAGGCCCTCATATTGGTGGCTCTTGAGAAAGGTATGAGGGGCCAAATGACACCTCAGACACACCTTTGTGATGGTCCTCCTCCTCCTCCTGCAGGTCCTCCTCCTCCTCCTCCCTCTCCTCCAGGTCCCCCCAGTCCTCCTCCAGGTCCTCCCAGTCCTCCTCCAGGTCCTACTCCTCCTCCTGCCACATCTCCAACTGCACAGCCACAGCCCGGAAGGAAGCGTGGAAGGAAGACCAGACAGTGATTGCACTGGGTTCAGTCTGGTCGGCCAAAAGATGCAGCCTCTTGTGGTACCACAGCCTGGGGACACAGATGTCATCTGCTGCTATCCGGATCTCTGCGAATTCTGGACCAGACTGTCCTCCCCTACATATGGACTCCTCAGGCCACCAATTTTGATGTTGAAGAATTGATGTCTGCCGTGGGGGTCCCAGGCTTCGCTAATTTCTCATGTCGATCCAGTGTTGCCTCCCTCTTTGTTTGGTTCTGATCCCTTAATAAAGGAATTTTTGTTTGGAATTATACTCTCCTATGTGTTTTACTTCAAAAAGGACAGTTTGTTTGTGAGGATTCAGGTACAATTCAAATATACAATGTGAAATGAACAAGGGTCACCAACACCAAACAATCTCCTTGAGATTAAATAATAAAAGATATCAATGGTGTTGGGGGTAACTTGACACACAAAACACACCCAAAAATATTCTGGAGTAAAAATAAAAATAACATTGAACAAAGATCAGCCTTGGAAAAAATCCAAACATTAAAGAAAAAAAAAGGCAGAAAATCCAAAAAAAAAAAAAAAATAATAATAATATAAAACTGTCAGATGTGACAACTAATAACAATATATTCAGGGAATCCCACTAAAAAAACACAAATAAAAGTTTGTGAGAAGTGTGTGTGAATATGAGCAGCAAAACTACTTAATTCTTGTCACATTATAAAGAAGAAGAGAGTGCGCTGTATTAAACCATTTTTAACATTGCAGCGTGACGAAAGTGCTGTTTCCATTGCGAACGCTAAGTATACCAGAACGAGCTGTCCCGTCTCGGAATTTCTTCTGAGCATGCGTGGCACTTTGTGCGTCGGAACAGGCCACACGTGGTCGGAATTGACGCAATCGGATTTTATCTCCTGCTGTCCAACTTTGTGTGTCGGAAAATCCGATGGAAAATGTCCGATGGAGCCCACACACGGTCGGAATTTCCGACAACACGCTCCGATCGGACATTTTCCATCGGAAAATCCGACCGTGTGTACGGGGCATTACACTTAAAAGCAAAAAAAAAAAAAAAAAGCCGTTGGGCGGAAGTGATGTTTGATGTTGAGTGGGGGCCATCATGCCCTCAATCGACTTCCTGCCCATCAGACAAAAGAATCAGGTCGTCTCTGCCTCTTCCAACGGCTCCGGAATGCTGCGGGGATGCCCGGGACACGGTGGGAGGGGGGAGACCACTTTTATCCCAAAGCGGACTGCCCACCTTGAATAAAAAAAGCTATCTGCTGCTATAACAACAGTAGTTAATGTCAAAGTAGCCACGTATAACGACGGTGGGTGGTTTAACCACTTGCCGACCGCCCGCCCTTGTCATACGTCGGCTGTTTGAAGATGAGTTTTATTGTTATGGCAGCAGCTAGCTAACATAATCCCGGTATCCTCTTCTTGGGTGGGTGGTCGGCTTTCAGATAAAAGTGGTCTCTGTGGCGGATACCCACGTCGCTTACCGGAGCCGTCGGTAGCGTCAGATCCTTCTCGGTCTGCGATATGGAGCTGACTGAAGGGAAGATGGCCCCCCCACTCTGCTCCATATCATTGCAGGGCTGAAGCGCCATCAAAACATCACTCCCACCCATAGCTCCTAAAGGGTAATTTTTTTTTTCAAAAGACATTTTTTTTACCGTCGTTATACATCGCTACTTTCACATTAACTACTGTTGTTATAGTAGCAAATAGCTGCCATAACCCTGGTATTATTTATTCACGGTGGACAGTCCACTTTGGGTTTAAAGTGGTCTCCTCCCCTTCGGCCACGTCACGGGCATCCCCGCAGCTTTCTGGAGCTGTTGGAAGAGGCGGAGACAATCCGATCCTTTTGCCTGATGTTTGGGGGTTCTAAGTAATTTTCTAGCAAAAAAAAATTATTTTAACTTTAAACACCAAATCACAAAACCAGGCTTTGTCCTTAAGTGGTTAAATAACAATATAATCCCTTTATTTAACAACTTTAGTATAAGCCTGGTTTTGTGATTTGGTGTAGAGCTTTCTTTTAGTTGTATTTAATAAATCCTTTACATAAAAATAATTCTTTATAACAATGAAATACAAATCCCTTAAATGGGAGACAGGTGGCAAAAATACCTGAGAAAAGCTTTATTCATTCCATGTTTTATGTAAATAATAAAAATATATATTTGGTTTTAGATATTTTAGGCTGCGTAGTAAAGGCCCAATCAACTTCTGTTCAGCACATTTCTACCCTGTTGAGATACAATTTAATCGTTTTAACCACTTCAATACTGGACACCTTCACCCCCTTCCTTCCCAGACCAATTTTCAGCTTTCAGCGCTCTCGCACTTTCAATGACAATTGCGCAGTCATACTACACTGTACCAAAATGACATTTTTATCATTTTGTTCCCACAAATAGAGCTTTCTTTTGGTGGTATTTATTTATGACTCCATTTTTTATTTTTTGCGATTTATATAAAAAAAAGAGCAGAAATTTTGAAAAAAATATATATTTTCTTCTTTCTATTTTAAAAGAAATCCAATAAAATCAAATTTTGTCATAAATTTAAGTCAAAATGTAGTCTGCTACATGTCTTTGGTAAAAAAAAAATCCCGTTAAGTGCAAAATAATTGGTTTGTGTGATCACGGACAGATATACGCAGATGATCATGTACAGATGTGCACAGGTGATCATGGACATATGTGTGCAAATGATCATTGGGACATGTGATTTTACTGTTACATATGTGGGGGACAGGTGTTTTTACTGTGTGGGGACATGTGTGTGGGGACATGTGTTTTGGGGACACTATTTTGGGGACTTGTGTTTTTACATTGTGTGGGGACATTGAGGCGGTGATCAGTGTGTAAAAAGCTGTAAAAAACAGCTCATAACCTCACTGATCACCGGCCGGCTGCAGAGATCCGCTCTCCTCTCCTCACTGACAACTTCCGAGTGAGGAGAGGAGAGCCGATCACCTACTATCTGGCTCTCTATTTACATCACATGATGGCTGTGATTGGACACAACCGTCATTTGAACAGAAGGGCCAATCACAGAGCCCTCCTTCCGATCGGAGATGCGCCGTGTCCGGGTGACACAAGCACATCAGGATGACGCCACTGCTTGGGCGCGCACGCAGGCGATCCCCCTCCTTCTGAGGGATGTTCCTGAACGTCCACTCACAAGGAGAGAAGTGCCCACCCAGCCGTATATGTGCAGTGGCCGGGTGGGAAGTAGGTAATGTTAACATCTGCAGCACATTGCTGCTTAATTTGTGGGACTGCAAGCAGTAGATATGTGCACTGCCGAATAATTACGGTGATTCATTCTCATTTTTGTTTCATTTGTTTTTTGAGGGGGGTTCCGTTTTTCGGGTCATTTGTTATGATCGAAATTGATATTCGAAAATTCAAAAATTAACAACTAACTAATAACAACTACTATTAAATTATAGATATTGGAATTTCCTTTAAAATGTGGCTGTTAGGGAACTTAACAAATACGAATTTATCTGAAGTTACGAATTATCCGAAATATCAAATGCTGCATCTAAACGAATGGAACATAATGAATTAATAATAATAAATAATAGTTGTTTTTGTAATTGGTACAATAAATATTATTCGAGGGTGGTTAAAGATTCCCTCTATTTATTGCATATATATTAACTTGTTTATTCCCATAGTTAGCTAGTCTATTAAAACTCTGATAAGCACAATGATATAAGGTAAGCTATGAAAACAAACACACTGCTTAATAAAACAATGTCTTATTTATTTCCCAAGAAAATAGGAGTATGCTAGCATGGAAATACTATAGAGAATTATACAGAGTATATGACAAAAGAACATCAAAGATACTTATCACAATGCTTACCTCGAGATATTGTTTTGTCAGCTGGGTTTAGGATGGCACAAGAGGGCTCTGCGCCTCAGTCAGCCCTTTCTAAACCTCAATCACACACCGTCCAGACCCACCCCATTGCCAGCCCATCTCAGTTTTTAGACGAATCAAAGTGTTCACAGAGCAGTCCTTCTGAATAGATTATATTACTGTCCACCCTGCCGTATTGGCCTCTAGGGGCAGCATTATCTATGTATCATCTCTGCCTGTTGATACTTTGATCTTTGTCACCCACCGTTATCAATCATCATGGCAGCCATGGCTCTCTTTGAAGATTGCTTGCAGTGTATTATCACACCAGTCGGCCCGGAGCCAAGCTCTTGTTACCGCCTTGCTAGCTTTCAGATGCAGATTCTGATATGCTACAAAGCTTTGATGTGTAACTGGTAACATTCCAACTTGGGGCCATCTGCCTATATCAACCAGGGAATGAAATACCAGAAATATGATATTAAACCATGTTGCCTTCCAACAATAATAATAATAATAATAATAATAATAATAATAATAAAAAGTTTTTATTATTCTTTTTTTATATTATTAATTTGTTGCGTTCCATTCGTTTAGATGCGGCATTCATTATTTCGGATAATTCGTAACTTCAGATAAATTTGTATTCATTATGTTTACTAACCAAGTTTTAAAGGAAATTGCAGTACCTATAATTTAATAGTTAGTAATAGTTATTATTATTAGTTAGTTATTATTTCGGATTTTTGGGTTTTGGAATTTTCATTTATTTTTGGATTTTCATTCTTTTGAATTTTTGGAATGCCATGTGTGAGAAATAACTTGGTAACATGCCAATTTTGTGGAAAGACGTCTTAATTTTCCAAACAAAAACTAAAGGGGAGTTGGGACTATAGATGAAGCAATTGGATAGTGGAGGTAAGTTACAATATAAAATATTTATTAGATCACATATAAAACATAGTTTATCTCATATATACATCGAGTGTGCACAGGGCCTAAATATGTTGAGTAAAAAAGTACATGCATAGCAACAAATGATCAAAGTGATGGATGCGTAAATAAATGTGCATGTGATTGCCAATAGCAACATGCCCGATGATGGCACATGCACCCACATGGTATATGTGCATCCACCAGATGGTATATAGGTGATATCATAGAGTATAATTGTTGTAAGTAAATAACAGTCCATATAGGGTGTAGCTGTAGCATCAAGTGTAGCTTGACACGTTTCGTGGGTATTCCCACTCGTCAGGAGCAGATGCGATAGACATACCTATGGAATATATATAAAAAATGTAATGAACCATACTCTAGGGAAAAAAAATAATCAAGAATCTTTAGTGTGTATAGATCGTTAACCTACCACACTCACTAACCCAGACAGCAAATGCAGCGCGGGGCAGCCAGCACCCTGGCAGCCTGGGACACAACCCCACCACGGGATCTGAGGCGGCATAATAATAGGGATGCAACATCGGGCAGTGTAAGAACATGCAGGATGTAACTGAAATCTCCATGTGACAAAAAATGGTGTATACTTGATGAAGCAGGGGTATCTGGGAACAGAATATTAAATATGTTTATAATTATAACAATAATATGTAATGAGTAAGGTGAGTACTCATTGAGTGTAATGAGTAGTAGTATTACTTGATAGTGAACCCAGTGTAGCTCCAGAGGGAGTGATGACAAAAGTATGAGTGGTGCCAAAGAGTGTTGAAAAAACCTGTGCCTGGAAATGGTGGAGAAATAAATAGATGTATAGGATGTAGGAGACTTGAAAAATACCAGGTGGAAAAAAACAGCCAAGTTGCTGGACCAAAACACTAAACCACCAGAAAGAGGGGAAAAAAGAAAAAAAATGATCTAAACCAAAAAGAGAGCTAACAACAACGCTGCATCAAAGCACCACCAGCAGATCAATGTAGCTGTTGTGCAATATCCCCAGAGGGAGACTGGTCAATGACCAGCTCACTTCAATGGGGAGTAGATATATGCCGCCAACGCCACACAGGTGAACCAGTGGGGGAGGAGAAAATGCACCTGAACCGAGTGAGCACTCAGTAACCGCCGCGGAAGCTCCCCCATATGGAGACACAGAATGTTGTGGCTGAGCGCCGGTGCAGTGATGTCAGGACTGACGTCATATGCAAGGCGTGATGGACGTGGCGCCAATGCATGAAGGGGTACCCGCCAGATACTCCCAAACACTTAGTGGACCCTGCCCCTCCTCCCCTAGCATTCGGCATGTTCTGGAGGATCGGGCGGGTTCAGTGGTTCCAAAAAAGTGTCAAAAGTGTCCGATCTGTCGCCGCAATGTCTCAGTCCCAATAAAAATTGCAGATCGCCGTCATTATTAGTAAAAAAATAATAATAATAAAAATGCCATAAATCTATCCCCTATTTTGTAGAAGCTATAACTTTTGTGCAAACCAATCAATATATGCTTATTGCTATTTTTAATTTAACAAAAATATGTAGAAGATTACATATTGGCCTAAACTGAGGAAAAAATTAGTTTTTTAAAAAATAAAATTGGGGATATTTATTATAGCAAAAATAAAAAAATATTGTGTTTTTTTCAAAATTGTTGCTCTTTTTTTGTTTATAGCGCAAAAATTCAAAGCCGCAGGGGTGATCAAATACCACAAAAAGAAAGCTCTATTTGTGGGGAAAAAGGATGTAAATTTTGTCTGGGTACAACGTCGTACGATTGTCAGTTAAAGCGATGCAGTGCCATAAAAAATGGCCCCGTCAGGAAGGGGGTAAATCCTTCCGGGGCTGAAGTGGTTAAAAAGCATCTAGAAATTTTAATTGCACCTTCATAGCACCCTAAAAAGGAGCCTTTTGTTTCCTGTTTTTCTTTCTTCAGAACTGTATATCTGCAGTGTGATATCATCTAAGGCACTGCTGCCTCTGACTGATGGTCTCACTAGATGATTTGAAGTGAGGTTTGGTGATGTCACTACTGTGCTGATCACTGTTCTCCTTGCTGGAAAGAAAGCTGTACCTGAGGGCCTGCAGTGCAGGGATCCCCCTGCTTCTTCTTTGTATATTCTATGGATCTTTGCTTCCTCCACATCTACTACTTCTTTCTAAATATTTCCCAACATTCATCAAGGGGGTAGCTCTGACATTATGAAGCAAAACGCTGCTCCTCTACCAAGATAGCCACCTTTACAGAGACCTGACAAAGCGGGATAGGCCTGTGATAGTGAAAAGATCAACTTCAAAGAGACCACAGCCATCTTACACAATACAGCTTACCTCTTTTTGGTCATTCTTCCATTTTATTAAACTTGCATTGATAAAAATGCTTTGCTCTCTGGAAATAGATTGCTCAAATAATCCAACATCATTAGTGAGAATAGTTTTGTTGACTAATAAATGGTTTTGGATAACATATTGTGTAACAAATTCTCCGTCTTCATTAAAGTATTGATGTGAAGTGTTTTCGGAAAAGTAGTATGAAGCTTGTATATATCGGTGCAACTTCTGTAGGGGGACAAAATTTGATTGAAACTATAATGCAGTTTTAATGGACACTTGTTGAGCCATGGACTTCGTGTTTCTGGAGGGCTGGATTTATTCCATGAGGTCACTAACTATGCTGTTCATACCTCGAGTGCCACCTCACAGTATGTACGAAGGTTACCAAGCTACTCTAGAATCCACCCAAACTAACATTCCAATTTTTTGTGATCAGCAATAGGTTTGGTAGCGTTCCTCATGATATTCTTCCACTGGACAATATATACTTATTTCCCACTTAAAGCGCAGCTCCGGTCATTTTTTTTTTTTTTTTTAAGCACCCCCATGATAGTCGCAGCTTATGCCATTCAAATTGTCATAAGCTGCATATGCAATTGTTGGTGTTCATTGTAAATGCAATGTGACTTACTGTCTCCTCTCGTTTCTGTAGGCATCCATCATCAGTGTGTGCATCTGAAGCCCGGTAGGACTTTCTCCCGGGATACAGTGCAGCTGGCTACCCAGCATTCACCTCCTAATCACGTGCCTGCACAGTGTGAAGAAAGCGAGGCGCACTCGGCTACTGGGATATATGTGTCATCAATCCCAAACGGGTGAGAGGATATGACGTACCTCGCCGTGGCAAGGTAATATGGAAGTGCAGTGCTTCAGGATGCCTAAGGTATATAAACATTAAAAAAAAAAAATTCCCAAACATTGATGGCATAGCGGTAAGCAATGCCTGGGGCCAATAGGGTTCAATATTGAGTTGGCCCACCCTTAGCAGCTATAACAGCTTCAACTCTTCTGGGAAGTCTGTACACAAGGTTTAGGAGTGTGTCTATGGGAATGTTTGACCATTCTTCCAGAAGCGAATTTGTGATGGCAGGCACTGATCTGGCTTGCAGTCTCTGCTCTAATTCATCCCAAATGTATGCTATCGGGTTGAGGTCAGGACTCTGTGCAGGCCAGTTAAGTTCCTCCACCCCAAACTCGCTCATCCATGTCTTTATGGACCTTGCTTTGTGAAGTGATGCGCGGTCATGTTGGAACAGGAAGGGACCATCCCGAAACTGTTCCCACAAAGTTGGGAACATGAATTGTCCAAAATGTCTTAGTATGCTTACGCCTTAAGAGTGACTCACTTCACTGGAACTAAGGGGCCAAGACCAACCCCTGAAAATCAACCCCCACACCATAATCCCCCCTCCACCAAGTGATTTGGACCAGTACACAAAGCAAGGTCCATAAAGACATGGATGAGTGAGTTTGGGATTGAGGAACTTGACTGGCCTGCACAAGAGTCCTGACCTCAACCTGATAGAACACCTTTGGGATGAATTAGACTAGAGACTGCAATCCAGGCCTTCTCGTCCAACATCAGTGCCTGACCTCACAAATGTGCTTCTGGAAGAATGGTCAAACATTCCCATAGACACACCACTATTAAACCTTGTGGACAGCCTTCCCAGAGGAGTTGAAGCTGTTATAGCTGCAAAGGGTGTGGCTGCACTACTGCTGATCTCCTGAGCTCCAGTGAGGCCTACTGATCCAGGGAGCTTGATTACTCCCTATACCCAGAGTGGATGCAGGAATCTGGGGTGAACCCAGGGGAGGATCCCCCGGGTGGCCAGAGTACCGGTCCTCCCATACCAGTGTTTGAGGACTTGGAAAAAGGGCCAGCTAAAAGTGAAAGCCTGTCAGCCTACAGAAAGAAGGTTTGTGCTAGGATTGTGAGAATTGCCAAGAAGGAGGAAGTACTGGCGAAGTTAAAGTTTGACTTCAAGCATAAAAAAATTGCAAATGACCGGCTTCACAGTTCTAAGAGAAGACAGATGCGGCCTAAGTTAATGGCTTTGGAGGTCAAAGTGGTAAAGCAGAGTCTGCTGGTGGCTGCATTGAAAGAAACCAGCGGAGCTTTCAAGGCGAAAAATGGCAATGATGATCGCTTCCATACAATGTGCAGAGGGACCATAGCGTCCAGTGGAGGAGAAGCATCACCAGAGTGTGAGAAAGAAAGGTCAGTGCAATGCAAAAAAGATTCTGTGGGCTCGGACTGTGTTTCTGGCCAGCATGTTGGAAAATCTTTACATTCCGAGCCAAGTATCAGTATGCCTGCAGAAAGTGGAGAAAGCTCTGGCACGCAGGCTGTCGGTGATCAGCAGTCAGGTGTTTTGACTGCCAGTATGTCATCAGACCAAGGAAGTTCTGTGCCCTTGTCACCGCAGCAGGAGGCTATGGAGCAAGATGATCCATCTGAGCCTGTGAAGGGAGCAAGTATGCTATAGTTAATCACAGAAATGGAATCACCTTTGCATGATCGCAAGTTTGCTGTGTCTGGATCATCTGAGGATGAAGAAGAGGATAATGATGTCCCCCCAAAACCTTTAAAACAACAGGTGGCAAAAAAAGCTGTTTTTGTTTATGACTTGCCTATACACCATAATGTAGGTGTAGTTCCTATGGATGGTGCAGTAGAGGGCAGTGGCTGAGACTTCCACCTGTGTACAGAAAGCCAGTGAATGGTGTGCGGACTCTGCTGTGAAGAGTATTAATAAAGACATCTCCACTGTTGGTAACCCTTTAGTTACTTGTAATGAAGTAAGAATTACCAAGGGTAATGTAAATATATCTGTGTCAGACATCTCTGCTTTAAATGCCGCAATGTGGTCCAATTGAGGTGGACTGGAGAAGCCCCCCCCAAATAGGACTGTACACAGCCGTGGTGGACCGTATTCTGGGGATGGGTTTTAAAGCGGAGGAGATTTTTGCCCTTATCAGCCATGTTGGGTAATATGAGTATGACCTCTCTTTTGTCAAGGCGGAAGGATTAGATGTCTTTTGGGAGAGGTATGAGCAGAGGTGGAAGGAGTCCCCAAGATGGGCAGGTTTGTCACCCAAAGTAGTCTCTCGCCAGCCATTATATAAGAACAGCACCATTCTAGTACGGAATGAGTCCATTCCTGCTGCGGATCTGGTGGTGTGGTTGGGGAGATATGTTGATGTCCAAGCCCCCTTGAGGAAAGTTGTAGATGATAGGGGTATATGGACAGGAGGATGGATAATGTTAGTAAAACTGCATGTCACAGGTAATGTTGTTAAGCACATCCCTTCGTCTGCCTTTATAGGTCGTGACAGGATTATTACTTTTTATGCATTGCAACCAAAGTTGTGTCATCACTGTGGCGAAAAAGGGCATTTTTCAAGCTCATGTTCTGTGCAGAAATGTTCCCTCTGTCAGAGCTCAGGGCATGTTGCAAAAGACTTCAATAGTATTCGTTGTAATCTTTGTAACAAGTTAGGTCACCCCTATAGCCTTTGCCCTGAAGCCCTCAGTAATCAGCCAGAGGTGGTGGAAGAACTGCTGAGGATGGAGGAGGAGGAACGTGGGGGGCAGCAAAGGGTTGGTGGAGCTGTTTCAGCTAGTCCTGAGGGCCCCCCCAGGTGTCAGTTTCCCAACCTGAAAGTGTGACCCCTCTTGTATCTGCTCCCCAGTCTGTGCTCCCTACTGTGTCAGTGTCTACTTCTGTTGTGTGTTCTTCCCCATTGTTTCAGGTGCCCAGTGTTCCAAAAGTAAATAAGTCATCCAGATTGGCTGAGGCTGCCAAAGGGGCAGATTCGTGCAGATCTGAGGTGGCAGCTTCATCAGGGCCTTCCCTAAGGCAGCGTAAAACCTCTAGTAGAGGATCTAAGGTGAAAAAGGGGGAAGTTGCCACTGCTAATAATGTAGATGAGGTCTTTCAGGGTAATGTTTCAGGGGAGGAGGGAGAGTGGACCAAGGTGGGGAGAAGGAGGAATAAGGTAGTCCTGACCTCTGCCTCCTCGGTTTCATCTTTAGAGGTAGATGATTTGCCGCTGGGAAACAAGTTTGGGTCCTTATCTGAGGGGGAGGAGGAGTCTTCTAAATCCATGTCTCCGATAGAGGAGGATGAGGTAGAGTGTTCTCTAAAGAGGTCAAGGTCTCCAGTAAGAGGGGAGGGAGCTCAGGCTAAGAAACGCCTACTTCAATCATCTTGATGGCAGTTCCCACTCCGATAAAGTTGGCAACGATTAATGTTGCCAGCATAAAATCTGTAAGGGCTCGTAATATGGCCTTATTTTTGCTCAGCGAGATGAATGCTGATATTTTATTTTTGCAAGAGACCCGGCTAAACAGCCTTGCCGATGTCCACCTGGCAAACAGGGAGTGGAGGCATGGGCCCTCCTTCTGGTCTCTTGCGGCCGAGCCTTACAGTGGAGTTGCAGTACTTTTTACTGGCATGCTAACGTGTCGGCGGGTTATCGAGGTAGAGATTGGAAAGTGTATGGTCCTGGACGTCTCCGTGAAGAGACATGATCTGCGTTTCATAAACATTTATGGACCACAAACTAGATGGGAGAGGAAATGCCTCTTTACAAAGATTAAGCCTTTCCTTTTTACATCTCGGCAAGTTGTCTTTGGAGGTGATTTTAACACCGTTACTAGGCCCAAAGACAGGAAAGGCTCCACTGACAGCCTAAGATATGATAGCATTTTTCTTAATACGATAGCCAGGGAAGCAGGTCTGGAAGATGTGCATATTAAGCGTTGCCCAGACAGCACAGGGTACACATTTAAGCGAGGCAGTTGTGAGAGCAGGATAGATAGTTGTTTTTTTTTAAAGGGGGACTCTGCCTTTTCGGCTCCTGAGTGTCGTATGGTGGAGTTCTCTGATCACCTTTTGCTGTCTGTTATTCTCAATGCTTCAGAAATGCCACCTAAAGGAAAGGGTATTTGGAGGATGAATTTGGCTCTGCTGGATGATGAGGAGGTAAGACAATCTTTTGAGGATTTTTTTCAGGCTCAGGTAACCATTCTGGATTTCTGCAGCAGTGAGTTAGAGTGGTGGCAGGTTGCCAAAAGCCAGATTAGTGGGCTTTTCAAGGCCATAGGAAAAAGGAAACAGCTTGGTAGGTACATTGCCTACCAGCAGCTGCGGAGAAAACTTGATCGCCTTGTCTCGAGTGGTGGAGATTTCGGGACAATCTCTGAGGTGAAACTTCTCCTTAGGAAGTATTAGTATGATGGGCATGCTTCTTTGGTTCTGGAAAGGGACTATGAGAAACATCACTCGCCCGACCCTTATCAGAACTGCAAACAAAGTGTAGCAGTTAAGACAGTTGTTGGGCTAAGGGATAGTACGGGCTCTTTGTCGAAATCCAGGTCAGGGATCCTGGAGGTCTCAAGGTCTTTTTATGTGGATCTTCTGGGGGAGAAGTACCTCGATTGGGCAAAGATGTTGAGTTTTCTGGATTCTACACCAGGTCTGGGAAATAACATTCCGCTGGCAAGTTTGATGGGGAATCACAGCAGAAGAGGTAGTCAAAGCTATAGATGGTCTGGCTATTAAGAAAACCCCTGGGCCAGATGGATTGACGGCTGAATTTTATAAGACTTTCAAATCCAGCTTGGTACCTTATCTTGTGGAGGTATTTCACGGCTGTCTGCAGGGTTCGCTCCCTCCTTCTATGAGACAATCTGATGTGACTCTGTTGTCAAAAGGCAAGGATCCCTCAATGATTGAGAATCGGTGCCCCATTAGCCTTCTCAATGTCGATAGAAAGATTCTGGCGAAGATAATTTTCTGGCGCTTGTTGTCAGTAGCAGACAGATTGCTTTCTCGTCAGCAGCACTGTTCGGTCCAGGGCAGAAAGCACTTTATCAGCAGTGTTAGCGGTCTGGAACGTTGCAGAGCTGAAGGCTGGGGAAAGTATTTGCTGGCACTGGAAAAGGCGAAGGCTTTTGATCGTGTCAATCGTGAGTACCTCTGGCTTTTCCTTGACAAGTATGGCCTGGAGTGTGGGTTTATTGGATGGCTTAAGACTTTATACAGAGAAGCAGATGCTTGTTCACGGTTGGCTTGGACGGCCCTTCAGGGTTGGATCGGGGGGTGCACCAGGGGTGTCCGCTGAGCCCTCTGCTATACGTGTTCGCAATCGACCCCTTCATCAGAAGGCTAGAGAGCGGACCGTTGTGCGGGGTGCCGGTGAGCATTACTGGTAAGCCGCCCTTGAGGGTTGTAGCCTATGCTGATGATGTTTCTGTCTTTATCTCTGGGAAAGAGGAGGTGCAGGAGGTGGTTTCAGTTATAGAGCAGTATTCCGAGGCATCAGGCTCCAAGGTCAACCGTGATAAAAATGACGTTTTTTGGATGAGTGAGAGAGGTGAGAGCTTTGCACTTCTGGACACCTTCCCGGGGCCTCAGCAGAAAGTCAAAGTATTAGGCATCGAGTTTGGCCCTGAAGATTACAGTAAGTCAAATTGGGAAGCCAGGCTGAATGATGCTGATGTCAAGGTGAAATGCTGGAAAGGGTGGCAGCTCTCTTTGAGGGAAAGGGTGGACTTGATTAAGACTTACCTGATTCCTACCTTTCTGTATGTCAGCTTTGTTTGCATCTTGCCAGAGTCTTGCTATACCAGGATTTATAGTTGTTTCTTCCAATTATTATGGGGGAACAGGCTGAATCTTGTGAAGCGGAATGTGACTTACCTATCTAGGTGGAAGGGTGGCCCAGGGATGGTCAACCCGGTTGTGTTCTACTCTCTGATGTTTTTGAAACACAATTTTGGTAACATGCTAGCAGAGAGACCGCCTGGATGGGTAGGTATTTTCCAGATCTGGTTTAGACATTTTCTGGGCTGTTGGGAAAGTGGTGGGCCAGTGAAAAGCCTAAGGATCAAGCACGGTAAGCTCCCAGCTTATGTTGCCCTGTGCCTGAAAATTCTTAAACGGTGGCATGTGACAGTGGAGGATATCAGCTCCCTTCCTAGGAGACTCCTGGGTGAGAAGATCGTGGGTACTGTCTTTCATGCGCCACTGGTCTTAAGGCATTGCCCAGGTCATATTATGAGGGAGGGTTTACGTTTAATAAATTCTGAGCGGATTCCCTTGAAATTTATGGATCAGGCCCGGCTCACTTTCCATGGTAGGCTATATGTGAAGGGGAACGTGAAGTGCTGCTCTTTGGACAATCGTGGTTGTCCAAGAGCGGAGTGTCAGGGTTAAGTGGAAACCATGGACTACTTCTTGCTTCAGTGCCCTTTCAATATAGAAGTCTATAAAATGGTGGGGAGGGCTCTGAATATTTCTTTCCTGCCTAGCATGTCTTAAGCTGAGTGGGTGTATGGAGCATTGCAGAATCGCAAGGGATTTGATTTGGACACTCTTTTTTTAGTCAGCTTAGTAGTCCGTTATTACACCTGGAATGCACGGTGTCAGGTATCCCTTCGGCAGAAAGTACTTCCTGTTCCGGTGGTGGTGTGTGAGATTCTTGGTGAGGTAGGAAAAATTTGGGGTCTCGAGAAAGACAGATGGCAGCAAAGGGTCTGGATAAAGGCATGGAGGAATATCAGGCCTGTAGCTGCTGTTTGTTGATCTCTGGGTGTTGGGTTCTTTCCCTGTTTTCTCTCTGGACACTTCCTTAAATTTTCATGTATAAACATAATTTTGAAGAAAGGCTACATACACATGATAATTTATGTTTCTTGGTCTGAATGTTAATCAAGTTGAGTAATGCTTAGAATTTTTGAAGATGTCTATGCTATTTAGTGACATATATATATATATATATATATATATATATATATATATATATATATATATATATATAGTATAATATAATACAGTGATATTTCTCTTGGTTGAGGGAAAAAAACCCTGTTGTTCATAAATTATAGGTTGAAGTAAGCCTTTATTATTATGTTTAGTCGTGTATACAATATGTTATGCATATTTAAAAAATATATATATAATATTTATTTTTTGTATTTTTGTATAAAGAAGTTGGAATGTGTGTTCTTGTTTGTAAGATTCTAAAATAAAAATTGCCAACTTAATTTTGAACCCTATTGCCGCATACAGGCGATCGAACATTCCAACAACAAAATCCTGGATTTATTTCCGATGGATGTTGACTCAAACTTGTCTTGCATACACACGGTCACACAAATGTTGTCAGAAATTCCGATCGCCAAGAACGCGGTGACGTACAACACGTACGATGAGCTGGGAAAAATTATGTTTAATAGCCAGTGTGGCTCTTCTGCTTGATTGCGAGCATGCGTGAATTTTTTTGCGTCGGAATTGTGTACACACGGTCGGAATTTACAACATCGGATTTTGTTGTCGGAAAATTTGAGATCCAGCTCTCAAATTTTTGTTTTTATGAAATTCCGACAGCAAATGTTGTACAGCCTTTATTGTACAGCCTTTCAAAAAATCAGCAGTACAGTACCTTCAATCATACAGCCGGGTTCTGTGTTGTAGGGGAAGGCAGAAAACACAGCACACGGGAAGACACTTCTTCCTCCTTTGCTTTCACTTTGCAGTGTCTTCACTGTCTGACGGAGCTCCCAATGCCGATACATGATGGGGAGTTTTGTCTGACAGCCTCTCTCTACCAGTTGCATGGGCCCCCCAGAGCAGAGTCACGGTCGCCACTGCGACCCTTGCCACCCCTGTAGCTACACCACTGTGTGGCTGTGATTAGGAATACTGACTGGTGACAGTATGTTAAAAAAATGTAAATAATTTTGCATTCAATTATTTTAAAACCTTTTATTCAACATTTTTTTCTTGTTTTTTTTTTTTTCTTTACATACTCTCATCAGAGTAATTCAGTGTCACCATAGTAACACTGTACTACTCTGGGGAGGTGATCAGGCATTTTTTCTTTTTTTTTTACACTTTGATTACTGTTACAATGGTAATCATAGTAACAGTAATATTTTCAACTGTCATGAATGGGTTACATTTATGACAGCTGTGATTACTAGGGAACTGTGATTGGCTACAGCTAATCACATGGTACAGGGTGCTGTGATTGGCCCAGGTACCATATGATAGCTGTGGGCCAATCACTCATCACTCTGCAGGAAACACAGCTGTTAAGAATGAAATTCATGCACAATAGCTTTGTTGGCATTGTGATCAGGTGATCGCATAGTGATTCCGGGATTGGGATCCACAACCTGCTGTGTCCAGGGAAGTAGCATGCTGCCTGCCCCTAACCCAGAAAAGGGCTGGTTGAGGTACATGTACGTGATCCAGGCTGTCCATGTTAGCCGCGCACAGTAAATGTATGGTGGGTGGCTGGCAAGTGGTTAATTAATAAATGAATCACAAAAAAAATACAATTGCCCCTGATGTAAATCCAACATTAAATGCATTGCCCAACAATGTAGATACATCATCCCTGATGACCTGCCAGACATTATATCCCATGCAAAAATTATCCTCTCCTGTTGATACTCACAAATGACAGCTCCCTGGCCAGCTGCTGAATGTCAACCAACTGGCCAAGTGTCCAAGCATGGTCATTTGGTCAACGACATCACTCGGGATACCCTTCCAATTGGTTGACATTCAGTGGCTGGCCTAGGAGCTGTCATATGCAACAGGGGGGCGGAAGGATTATTGGTGGGTCATCAGGACATTATTTTTTGTGATCAATGTTGGGTCTACATAGCTGGATGGTATACATGGCATTGCATTTACATTGAGGGATGATGCTTTTTATTTTTGTACTTTTTTAATTTAGGATTTTTCACATTTTCTCAGTTTTTATTTACCATTTTACTTTATTTTTGTGAATGATAAACAAGGGGTACTATGCACTCCTCACTCACATATGGGGTCCCAAAATTTTAAATTCCCCCCATCTTAAAGGGGCTTCCAGATTTTGATAAGTCTCCTCTGCAGAACCTCACATCTACCTTGCCTTTTCTCCCAATAACATGGGGACTGGGTGCACTTCCAGGGGAGCTTAGCAAGGTACCCACGCAATGTTGATAACATGCAATTCGGTATGGCTCAAGAGGGAGTGGAGGCTGCAAGCTCACTGCCCCTCCCTTCCCTGGACACCCAGGCAGCATGCTAAAGTTGGTCTGGTATGACATTGTCAGGGGGGATATTGTGATCAATACCTGGAAGTATTATACCTAGGCATTTGCAATCCACTTAGTTCCGAATCGAAAGTATGACCAATTTTTCGTTATTTGGAAATTTGGATGTATCTAAATTTCCGAATTACAATATTAATTTAATTTAAGCCACAATAATTAAACGAAATTCAGCCGAAAGTCAAATTCAAATTAAATCTAATCTAAAAATGAATTTAAAATTGAATTTGAAAACAAGAATAGAATAATAGCTGTACGGCGGATTGCGCAGGTGCAGTTGCGGGAGGCACGCGCTCGTGCCGCTGCATGCTGCGGGAGTGTGCCCACCGGTCGGGTGAATTTGATGTCCGCCGGGGGCCCACAGTCGCCTAGTAGAGAGGCAGAATGGGGATCTGCCTTTGTAAACAAGGCGGATCCCCATTCTGACAGGGGACATGTCAGAGATCTACTGTTCCCAGTCATCGGGAACAGTGATCTCTGTCATGTCCCTGCCAGCCGATCCCCCCTACAGTTAGAACACACCCAGGGAACACATTTAACCCCTTGATCGCCCCTTAGTGTTAACCCCTTCCCTGCCAGTGTAATTTTTACATTGATTGGTGCATTTTTATAGCACTGATAATGTAATAATGGTCCCCAAAAAGTGTTATTTGGGGTCAGATTTGTCGCAGTCCCACTAAAAATCTCAGATCACCGCCATTACCAGTAAAAACAATAAAACATAAATAGGGATGAGCCGAACACCCCTCGGTTCGGTTCGCACCAGAACCTGCGAACGGACCGAAAGTTCGCACGAACGTTAGAACCCCATTGACGTCTATGGGACTCGAACGTTCGAAATCAAAAGTGCTCATTTTAAAGGCTAATTTGCATGGTATTGTTCTAAAAAGGGTTTGGGGACCCGGGTCCTACCCCAGGGGACATGTATCAATGCAAAAAAAACTTTTAAAAACGGCCGTTTTTTCGGGAGCAGTGATTTTAATGATGCTTAAAGTAAAAAAAAAAAAAGTGAAATATTCCTTTAAATATCGTACCTGGGGGGGTGTCTATAGTATGCCTGTAAAGTGACGCGTGTTTCCCATGTTTAGAACAGTCCCTGCACCAAATGTCATTTTTAAAGGAAAAAATCTCATTTAAAACTGCTTGCGGGTTTAATGTCATGTCGGATCATGGCAATATGGATGAAAATCAGTGAGACAAACGGCATGGGTACCCCCCAGTCCATTACCAGGCCCATTAAGGGGAACCCCGCACCCAAATTAAAATAAGGAAAGGCCCTATATACTCTGAACAGCAGTATACAGGCGGTGCAAACAAGACAGGGACTGTAGGTTTGTTGTTAAGTAGAATCTCTTTGTAATTTTGAACGGGTACATTTTTATCGCGTTTAGCTCCAGCCAAAAAATCTTTTTTAAGCTTTTTGGAAAACATAGGGAAGGGTTATCACCCCTGTGACATTTGTTTTGCTGTCTTTCCTCCTCTTCAGAAGATTTCACCTCACTTTTTGTCCCAATGAAAAATGTTTTTTGAAAATTTGGGTTTTTTGTGGAACAAGGATTGGAAAGCATCAGTGGAAAGGAGAAATTGTTTTCCCATATTAACTCTTACAGGAGAGAATTTCCCTTCCTAGGGGTAGATTTCATCTCACTTCCTGTTGTCTCCTTCCGTTTGCAAGTAGGAGTCGTTTGTAAGTTAGATGTTTGAAAGTAGGGTCCTGCCCTATATACTCAGCAGAAATTTGGGCCTTAGGTGTTGCTGTGGCCACAACACTGTAAGCCCTCACAGGGCCCTGCTGTGAAATATTAGATCAAGAATTGTAATTACATGCCCCTGTTGAACAGGAGCTGAAAAATTAGGCCTTAGGCACTGGTGCTGGTGCCACAACACTGCAACCCCTCACAGACACTCTAGTTGGAACGCAGGAACGAGCCCTGCTGCAAAGTATTGCATCAAAAATTGTAATTACACGCCCCTGTTAGACAGGGGCAGAAAAATTGGGCCTTAGGCACTGGTGCTGGTGCCACAACACTGCAACCCCTCACAGACACTCTAGTTGGAACGCAGGAACGAGCCCTGCTGCAAAGTATTGCATCAAAAATTGTAATTACACACCCCTGTTAGACAGGGGCAGAAAAATTGGGCCTTAGGCACTGGTGCTGGTGCCACAACACTGCAACCCCTCACAGACACTCTAGTTGGAACGCAGGAACGAGCCCTGCTGCAAAGTATTGCATCAAAAATTGTAATTACACGCCCCTGTTAGACAGGGGCAGAAAAATTGGGCCTTAGGCACTGGTGCTGGTGCCACAACACTGCAACCCCTCACAGACACTCTAGTTGGAATGCAGGAACGAGCCCTGCTGCAAAGTATTACATCAAAAATTGTAATTACACGCCCCTGTTAAACAGGGGCTGAAAAATTGTGCCTTAGGCACTGGTGGTGGCGCTCAGAACCAAAAATGTTCTTACAAGCTATCAGCGTGATGATTGAGGAGGAAGAGGATAATTACTCAGGAATAGTCACTCAGCATCAGCATAGGCAGTCTTTGAAGGGATCTGAGATTTCAAAAAAAATTATTCGGTTACATCAGCATCAGGTGCTTGGTAGCTGGTGGTGATCCAAGACTGATTCATTTTTATGAAGGTCAGCCGATCGACCGAGTCGGTGGACAGACGCACCCTGTGATCGGTTACCACGCCTCCAGCAGCACTGAATGTGCGTTCCGAAAGAACGCTGGATGCAGGACAGGCCAGTAGCTCAATTGCATACTGTGCAAGCTCTGGCCAGTGATCCATCCTCAAGACCCAGTAACCCAGAGGATTTTCGGTGGGAAAGGTGTCCAAGTCTGATCTTGCCCCTAGGTATTCCTGCACCATGTAAAACAGACGCTGGCGATGGTTGCTGGAACCGATCATACCTTGGGGCTGTGGACCAAAAAATTGTCTGAACGCATCGGTCAGACGGCCACCTTCTCCACCGCTCCTTCTTTGACTGACCGAAGCCTCAGCAACACGTTGTCCAGAAACAGGAGTTTGTAACCTCCCAGTCTCTGGGAACGCATTGCACAGACCTTTCTGCAAGGCCTCCCGAAGATGTTTCATCCTCTGCTCCCTCTGCGATGGCAAGATAAGGTCCGCAACCTTACCCTTGTAACGTGGATCAAGGAGGGTTGCCAGCCAGTATTGGTCCTTCTCCTTGATACCACGAATACGAGGATCCTTACGCAGGCTTTGCAGGATCAGGGAGGCCATGCAGCGTAGGTTTGCTGAGGCATTCGGTCCGGAGTCCTCTGGGTCACTAAGGACGACAACGTCCGCAGCCACCTCCTCCCAGCCACGTACAAGTCCATGTGTTTCTTGGGACTGATCCCTTAAAGACTGCTGCTGATGCTGAGTGCCAGGCTCCACCTCCATACTGACACAATCTTCCTCCTCCTCCTCCTCCTCGTCCTCTTCCTGTGTGATCGGCGGGCACGCAGGAACACTGTCTGGATAAAGGGGGCCTTGAGAGCTAAGGAAGTCCTCCTCTTCCTGCCTCTGTTCTGCCTCAAGTGCCCTGTCCATTATTCCACGCAGCGTGTGCTCCAACAGGTGGACAAGGGGGACAGTGTCACTGATGCATGCACTGTCACTGCTCACCATCCTCGTGGCCTCCTCGAACAGTGACAGGACAGTGCATGCATCCCTGATCATGGCCCACTGGCGTGGGGAAAAAAAAACAAGCTCCCCTGACCCTGTCCTGGTGCCATAGTCACACAGGTACTCATTGATGGCCCTCTGCTGCGTGTGCAGCCGCTGCAGCATGGCCAACGTTGAGTTCCACCTGGTGGGCATGTCACAGATTAGGCAGTTCTTGGGCAGGTTAAACTCCTTTTGGAGGTCCGTCAGCCGAGCACTGGCATTATATGACCGGCGGAAATGCACACAGACTTTCCTGGCCTGCCTCAGGACATCCTGTAAGCCCGGGTACCTGCCCAAGAACCGCTGCACCACCAAGTTAAGGACGTGAGCCAAACAGGGCACATGGGTCATTTGTCCCTGTCGGAGGGCAGAGAGGAGGTTGGTGCCATTGTCGCAAACCACCATTCCTGCCTTAAGTTGGCGTGGCGTCAACCACCTCTGAACCTGTCCCTGCAGAGCTGACAGAACCTCTGCCCCAGTGTGGCTCCTGTCCCCCAAGCACACCAGCTCAAGCACCGCATGGCATCTTTTGGCCTGCGTACTTGCGTAGCCCCTTGAACGACTACGGAGTACCGCTGGTTCCGAGGAAGAGGCCATGGAGGAAGAAGAAGAGGAGGGGGTGGAGGAGAGAGGTGTGTCACAATCAGCATTTTGGAGGCGTGGTGGCGGAACAACCTCCAACACTACTGCACCTTGTCCTGCATCCTTCCCAGCTGCCAGCAGAGTCACCCAATGTGCCGTGAAACTTAGGTAATGTCCCTGTCCATACCTGCTGGACCATGAGTCAGCGGTAATATGCACCTTACCGCTGACCGCCCTGTCCAGCGAGGCATGGACATTGCCTTCCACATGCCGGTAGAGAGCCGGAATCGCCTTCCGTGAGAAAAAGTGGCGTTTGGTTACCTGCCACTGAGGAACCGCACATTCCACAAACTCACGGAAGGGGGCAGAGTCTACCAACTGAAAAGGCAGCAGTTGAAGTGCTAGCAATTTTGCCAAGCTAGCATTCAACCGCTGGGCATGTGGATGGCTGGGAGTAAACTTCTTTCGGCGGTGCAGCAGCTGGGGCAGGGAAATTTGCCTGGTACAATCTGACGTCGGTGTACCAAAGCAGATTGCCCACAAGTACTTGGCTGTGACAAACCTAATTCTACACCTTCATTCCTCTCACTGCAGGTCTCAGAGAGGACTGGAGGTCTAGTGGGGCTGGAAATCTCAGCTGATGAGGAGCAAGGAGAGATCCTCTTTGTTCTTTGGTGTGGGTCTTTTAGATACGCTTGCCAACGAACTGCATGGCAGGTCAACATATGTCTGGTCAAGCATGTGGTACCCAAGCGGGAGATGTTTTGGCCACGTGAGATACGCTTGAGACATATGTTGCAAATAGCAGCGGTGCGATCTGATGCACTCGTCTCAAAAAAGGCCCACACCAAAGAACTTTTTGAATAACGCGCAGAGACTGCAGCGCCCTGCACATGTGGAGCTTTGGGGTGTGATGCAGTCAATGTGCTGCCCTTAGGCTGGCCCCTGGAGGGCATCCTGCCTCGATGGTGATGTGCCGCCTCCTCCTCCTCCTCCTCCTCCTCTCTCCTATCAGGCACCCACGTTGAGTCAGTGACCTCATCATCCCCTCCCTCCTCATCACTGGAGCAAACCTGGCAGTATGCTGCAGCAGGGGGAGCATGACTGCCAGATTGCTGTCCTTCTTGGGCACCCCCTCTGTCCGTGCTCATGTTACTGCCTTCATCGAGCTCAGTATCATCATCAGAGCCTTCCAAACGCTGGGCATCCTCCTGGAGCATGTACCCAACACTGTGGTCAAACAGTTCGAGGGAATCCTCATGAGGACATGGTGGAGCTAGGGAAGGAGTCACTGATGACATTGAGCTGAGGGAAGAGGCCGCTGCTTTGCCAGACAAAGCACCCTGGGCATGGGTGAGAGAGGATGAGGAGGATGAGGACGGCTTGGTCATCCACTCGACCAAGTCTTCCGCATGTTGCGGCTCAACACGGCCAGCTGCCGAGAAAAAGGCCAAGCATGTCCCATGGCCACGTGCTGATGAGGATGCACCGTCTCCACGACCAGCACTAGACACAGAGCCTGCTTGCCTTCTCTTATTGGCTTGTGACTGTCTGCCTCTCCTTCTTGGCCTTCCAGACATACTAATGGCCTGTAGCTGCACTAAGCTGGGATAGAACACCAGTAATTTTCTTCAGGTAGCTTTATATACTGTAACCAGACAAGCCTGCCTGTCAGTAGGAAGATAACAGGAACGGATCTACCTGAACACTGTGAGCAGGACGCACTGTACTAAATGTAAATAGTCTAGCTGCCTGACCGTGGTACTAATAGGATCAAATAGAACACCAGTAATTTTCTTCAGGTAGCTTTATATACTGTAACCAGACAAGCCTGCCTGTCAGTAGGAAGATAACAGGAACGGATCTAGCTGAACACTGTGAGCAGGACGCACTGTACTAAATGTAAATAGTCTAGCTGCCTGACCGTGGTACTAATAGGATCAAATAGAACACCAGTAATTTTCTTCAGGTAGCTTTATATACTGTAACCAGACAAGCCTGCCTGTCAGTAGGAAGATAACAGGAACGGATCTAGCTGAACACTGTGAGCAGGACGCACTGCACTAAATGTAAATAGTCTAGAAGATAACAGGAACGGATCTAGCTGAACACTGTGAGCAGGACGCACTGCACTAAATGTAAATAGTCTAGAAGATAACAGGAATGGATCTAGCTAAACTGAATACAGTGTATATATATATATGCAACACCTGGGATGCATATATATACACAATACACTGTAAGTGCAGCTAACTGACTGACTGTTCTGCCTAATCTATCTAACTCAAATCAAATGACACTGTCTGTGTCTCTCTCTCTCTCTCTCTCAATGAACGCCGGAACACACACTACACAGGGCCGCCGTTCAGGCGGCCTTATATAGTGTGGGGCGTGTACTAAATCCCCTGAGCCATAATTGGCCAAAGCCTCCTTGGCTTTGGCCAATTATGGCTCTCTGTTCAGGCGGCGCTGTGATTGGCCAAGCATGCGGGTCATAGTGCATGCTTGGCCAATCATCAGCAAGCAATGCACTGCGATATCGCAGTGAATTATGGGCCGTGACGCGCCACACGAATTTGGCGCGAACGGCCCATATCGTTCGCAATTCGGCGAACGGGCGAACAGCCGATGTTCGAGTCGAACATGGGTTTGACTCGAACACGAAGCTCATCCCTAAACATAAATAAAGATCCCTAAATCTATCCCATAGTTTGTAGAAGCTAAAACTTTTGCGCAAACCAATCAATATACGCCTATTGAAATTTTTTTTACCAAAAATATGTAGAAGAATATATATTGGCCTAAACTGATGAATACATTTGTTTTTTATTTTTGTTTTTTGGATATGTATTATAGCAAAAAGTAAAAATAAAATTGTTTTCTTTTTTCAAAATTGTCACTCTTTGTTTGTTTATAGCGCAAAAAATAAAAACCGCAGAGATGATCAAATACCACCAAAAGAAATCTCTTTAGTGAAGAAAAAAAAGGACTTAAATTTTGTTTGGGTACAGCGTCGCACACCCACGCAATTGTCAGTTAAAGCGACGCAGTGCCATATCGCAAAAAAATGACTTGGTCAAATTCTTCCGGGCCTAGTTAACATGCATGGTTAAGGACATTAAAATATATCAATAAATAAAATATATTGCAGTTTTCCAGTCCTTGGATGTGGTGGCTGCATTAATTTTCATTTTCAACAAGAACAAAAAAAACCTGTTGATCTTGCCAGAAATGTGATGTTGTTGTCAATTCCCATGAAATGAGCTGGAAGAAAAAAAATGTTATCATTCTTATGTAAACAGCACTGACTTTGGAAATTTTAATTTTGGATTGAATAAATTTGAATAGATTAGAAAAGGATGGAAAAGAATAGACTAGAATGGAATAGAAAAGAAAAGAATAAAAAAAATAGAATAGACTTCAATAGAATATAACCATCTTTCAAAATACAAATTTTGAATACAAATTTTGAATAGAATTTGAATTCAAATAAAATAGTTTAGAATAGAAAAGAATAAAATAGAAAATAATAGAATAGAAAAAGAGAATAGAAAAAAACAATAAACTAGAATAGAATTAAATAAAAATAGAAAGAATATAGATAGAATAGAATATTAACCACTTGCCGCCCGCCATATAGCAAAATTATGGTGGCAAAGTGGTTTCAATATCCTGACTGGGTGTCATGAAAAGGTTTACCCATTGGTGGCGCTATCGGTCTCTTGGATCGCAGTACCAGTGTCCACCAGGGGGTGTCTTTCATAACCTAGGACCTGTAATAAGAGGACTCACCTGCTGGTGGCACTGTTGCATCCTTGGGCCGTAGTACCGGTGTCCACCAGCGGGTGTACTCCGGCAGTGTGGAGCAGACAGCACCCTCTGCACTCAGGTGTACCGTGAGGTCAATTACTGCAGCCTTTTAAATACCTGGCAAGCACTCACATGCTTGCCTTGGTATATTTCTCCCTGTGCCCTGACCTCACTGCTTGTATCATGACCTTGAGCCTGTTCCTGATCTGATCTGATCCGATCCCTATCCCGAACCCATCCTGGACCTGTCCCTCCTGTGCCCTGTTCTCCTTGTATCCCTGCCCTGCAGCCTATCCATCCATCCTCTCCCTGTCCTGTTGGTTTCCCATCCTTAGCCATCTGCTGACCTCCCTGTGTATGGCCTCGGCCTGGCTTGTTTACGATTCCGGTATCTCTAGTTATTTGTATATATTATTTGTAGTTTGTGGGTCTATGGTTGGTTTTGCACTGTTTATATTTCACTTATTTGTCACCTATTTAATAAACACCCTTATTTTTCACTTACATGTGTTTCTGGTTTCCTCTGTGCAGTCCACAGAGTCTGGTCTACTAAATTCTGTGACAGTATACCAAGGCCATCCCTGACCAGACGTGGCTGCATTGAGGAACCAACCTGGTTGTTAGTTTTGCTAATATGGATTTCAATGAAATCATTTATTATTCTCTGCTGGCAGAAGAGGATGGTGAATAATGTCACCAAATTTTAAGAGTGGACTAGTGACCAGCTGATGGAAACTATCCGATCAGCTCATTCCCTAGTGGATCAGGGGTATATGTCATTTCAAGATGTTCAGCCCCTGATCCAGTTATGTGCAAAACCAGCCCTGTCATGCATTCCCGAAGGAAGCGATGATTTTTCTCCCCCCTTCAATTATGGCCAAGTTGAATCCCTGGTATGGTTATTAGAAGATCATCCAGCCTTTTTTATGGAACATTATTCTGCTTGTTCACAGCAGGTGTTGTCTGATTGCATCCATTCAGTACAATCCCTGGTTAGTCAGGCCGGGTGTGAATCAGCATTTGTTCAACCTGTGCTACAAACATGGTCATATCTCCTGCACTTAGCTAAGCCTCAACATTCCAGCCCTGCCATTAATCACCTGCCTTCCCAAAAATCTATCTCCCCGTCACCTATGGCAACCTCAGCTACAGCCCAGTTTACTTAGCTCCCTATCAAATACTACTACCCAGTCTCCAATTGTAGCACCTATCCTGCCTTTAATCCACCTGCCTCTTCTCCTCCACCTATAACAACCCCACAGAACCCTCCTCCAGCCACTGTTCCTTTTGCCCAGTTACATACTTTTCTTACGACCCTGCACCTATGTACAAAGCTGCAGTGGCTAAACCAAAAAAGAAACAAAAGTTCTTCCCGACCCACACCATCCTGCCAGTAACCCAACCTGCCTCCACACCAACCAACCTGTTCCAGCCTGCGTTCATGCCAGTTGAACTTGATGACCCATCTAAACCTGCCAACCCAGTGCCCACCTTCCAGCCTGATGCCTCGATGCCTGCCTTCCAGCCTGATGTCTCGATGCCTGCCTTCCAGCCCGAAGTCTTGGTGCCTGCTTTCCAGTCTGATGTGCCCGCTTTCCAGTCTAATGTCTTGATGCCTGCCTTCCAACCCAAAGTCTCAGTGCCTGCCTTCCAGGCTGATGTGCCTACCTTCCAGTCAGATGTGTCCGCTTTCCAGTCTGATGTCTTGATGCCTGCCTTCCAGCCTGAAGTCTTGGTGCCTGCCTTCCAACCTGATGTTCCCACTTTCCAGTCTGATGTGCCCTCTTTCCAGTCTGATGTGCCCACCTTCCAGCCTGATGTCTCGATGCTTGCCTTCCAGCCTGATGTCTCGGTGCCTGCTTTCCAGCCGGATGTCTCGGTGCCCGCTTTCCAGCCTGATGTGCCTGCCTTCCAGCCTGATGTTTCGATGCCTGCCTTCCAGCCTGATGTCTCGATGCCTGCCTTCCAGCCTGATGTCTCGATACCTGCCTTCCAGCCTGATGTCTCGATACCTGCCTTCCAGCCTGATGTCTCGATGCCTGCCTTCCAGCCTGATGTCTCAATGCCTGCCTTCCAGTCTGATGTCTCAATGCCTGCCTTCCAGCCTGAAGTCTTGGTGCCTGCTTTCCAGTCTGATGTGCCTGCTTTCCAGTCTGATGTGCCTGCTCTCCAATCTGATGTGCTTGCTTTCCAGCCTAATGTCTCGATGCTTGCCTTCCAGCCTGTTGTCTCGGTGCCTGCATTCCAGCCAGATGTCTCAGTGCCTGCCTTCCAGCTTGATGTCGCCACTTCCCAGTCTGATGTGCCCGCTTTCCAGTCTGATGTGCCCGCTTTCCAGTCTGATGTGCCTGCTTTCTAGTCTGATGTGCCCGCTTTCCAGTCTGATATCCTGATGTCTGCCTTCCAGCCCGAAGTCTTGGTGCCCACTTTCCAGTCTGATGTGCCTGCTTTCCAGTCTGATGTGCCCGCTTTCCAGTCTGATGTCCTAATGTCTGCCTTCCAGCCCAAAGTCTTGGTGCCTGCCTTCCAGTCTGATGTGCCCGCTTTCCCATTTGATGTGCCCGCTTTCCTGTCTGATGTGCCCGCTTTCCAGTCTGATGTGCCCACCTTCCGGCCTGATGTCTTGGTGCTTGCCTTCCAGCCTGATGTCTCGGTGCCTGCCTTCCAGCTTGATGTCTCCACTTCCCCATCTGATGTGCCCGCTTCTCAGTCTGATGTCTCGTTGCCTGCCTTCCAGCCTGATGTCTCATTGCCTGCCTTCCAACCTGGTGTCTCGTTGCCTGCTTTCCAGCTGGATGTCTTGATATTGGTGTCCCAGCCTGAAGTTTCGGTGCCTGTGTGTCAGCCTGAAGTTTCGGTGCCCGTGTGTCAGCCTGAAGTTTCGATGCCCATGTGTCAGCCTGGAGTTTCGGTGCCCTGTTTCGGCCTGAAGTTTCGGTGCCTGTGTCTCAGCCTGAAGTTTCAGTGCCCGTTACCCAGTCTGCTGAGCCGGTGCCCGTTACCCAGTCTGCTGAGCCGGTGCCCGTTACCCAGTCTGCTGAGCCGGTGCCCTTTACCCAGTCTGCTGAACCGGTGCCCTTTACCCAGTCTGCTGAGCCGGTGCCCTTTACCCAGTCTGCTGAGCTGGGGCCCTTTAGCCAGTCTGTTAAACCGGTACCCTTTACTCAGTCTACTAAATTGGAGTCCATCACTCGGCCTGTTAAGCCAGTACCTGTTATTCGGCTTGCCGGACCAGTGCCCGTTACCCAGCCCACTGGGCCGGGGCCCGTTACCCAGTCTGCTGAGCTGGGGCCCTTTAGCCAGTCTGTTAAACCGGTACCCTTTACTCAGTCTACTAAATTGGAGTCCATCACTCGGCCTGTTAAGCCAGTACCTGTTATTCGGCTTGCCGGACCAGTGCCCGTTACCCAGCCCACTGGGCCGGGGCCCGTTACCCAGCCTGCTGAGCCAGTGCCTGTGATCCAACCTGCCCTTACGGTGCTCGCTGTTAGGCGTAATGTTCCAGAGCCTGCTGCCCAGCTCGACGACCCAGAGCCTGCTGCCCAGCTTGACGACCCAGAGCCTGCTGCCCAGCTTGACAACCCAGAGCCTGCTGCCCAGTTCAACGACCTGGAGCCTGCTGCCTAGCTTGACGACCCAGAGCCTGCTGCCCAGCTTGACGACCTGGAGCCTTCTGCCCAGCTTGATGACCCGGAGCTTGCTGCCCAGCTCGACGATCCAGAGCCCGCTGTCTGCTCTGATGTGCCCGCTGTCTGCTCTGATGTGCCCGCTGTCTGCTCTGATGTGCCCGCTGTCCGGTTTGATGTATCTGCTGCCCAGTCTAAAGTGCCAGATGCCCAGCCTGAAGTACCCGATGCCCAGCCTTGTGTGCCCTCATCTGTTGTTCAGTTTGAGGCCATATACTTTGGACAATTTCATCTAGTTGGAGTGTCCGGAGGCCGCTCCTTTGAGGGGGGTACTGTCATGAAAAGGTTTAACCGTTGGTGGCTCTATAGGTCTCTTGGATCGCAGTACCAGTGTCTACCAGCAGGTGTCTTCCAACACCTAGGACCTGTAATAAGAGAGCTCACCTGCTGGTGGCACTGTTGCATCCTTGGGTCGTAGTACCGGTGTCCACCAGCGGGTGTACTCCGACAGTGTGGAGCAGACAGCACCCTCTGCGCTCAGGTGTAACGTGAGGTCAATTACTGCAGCCTTATAAATACCCGGCAAGCCCTCACTTGCTTGCCTTGGTATCTTTCTCCCTGTGCCCTGACCTCGCTGCTTGTATCCTGACCTTGAGCCTGATCTGAGCCAATCGATATCCCAAACCCATCCTGGACCTGTCCCTCCTGTGCCCTGTTCTCCTTGTATCCCTGCCCTGCAGCCTATCCATTCTCTCCCTGTCCTGTTGGTTTCCCATCCTTACCCATCTGCTGACCTCCCTGTGTATGACATCGGCCTGGCTTGTTTACGATTCCGGTATCTCCAGTTACTTGTATATATTATTTGTAGTTTGTGGGTCTGTGGTTGATTTTGCACTGTTTATATTTCACTTATTTGTCACCTATTTAATAAACACCCTTATTTTTCACTCACATGTGTTTCTGGTTTCCTCTGTGTAGTCCACACAGTCTGGCCTATTAAATTCCGTGACACTGGGCGTCATATGTCGTCCTGCAGGATAACAGCCGCCGGGGGCATGCATTGCGGTGATCGGTGGTGCGGTGTGTCAGTCTGACACACCGCTACACCGATCTCAGTAAAGAGCCTCCATTGGAGGCTCTTTACCATGTGATCAGCCATGTCCAGTCACAGCTGATCACAATGTCAACAGGAAGAGCCATTGATATGCTTATCCTCACTCGCGTCTGACAAACGCGAGTAGAGGATAGCCAATAGGCTGCTCTCCTGACAGGGGGGTCTTTGCTGATTGTTTATCAGTGCAGCCTCCCCTCAGATCCTGCGCAGGAGCAACATCATGCCGCCCAGGACCACCATCATGCCACCCAGGACCACAAGGATGGCCATCCACACTGGACCACCAGGTATGCCCCCCTAGACCACCAGAGCATGCAAATCTGTGCCAAGGCAGCTGCCAATCAATGCCCAGGCAGCTGCCAATCAGTGCCCACTTGCAATGCCTACCACTGCCAGTGCCACCAGGAATGCCTATCAGTACCGCGTATCAGTGCCCATCAGTGCCCATTAGTGCCATGTATCAATGCCCATCAGTGCCTAGCAGTGCAGCCTATCAGCACCACCCATAAGTACCCATCTTTGCAGCCTTTCAGTGCCCAACAGTGTCTCCTATCAGTGCCCATAAGTGCTGCCTATCAATATCCATCAATGCTGCATATCAGTGCCACCTACCAGTGCCCATCAGTGAAGGAGAAAACGTACTTATTTACAAAATTTTTATAACAGAAACAAAAGCAAAACTTTTATTTTATATAATGGTTAATTGCACTGATATTATCCTCTTGTTACTATGTGAATACTTGGATCAGTGATTAACTAAAACAATCCTCCTTTAAATAATCACATAAACACCTTAAAGTGATCTCAGGAATCTAAAATTTCCTAAAAATTATATATAAATTCAATAACCAACACTTAAAATGAAACCACCATCATAAGCGTGAATAAACTCATAAATAAATCAATACATTTTTTAAAACTAATTGGTGTAAAAGTGCTCACAGTTATATCTGCTGCTTAAAAAATACAAATGTGTACAGTGCCAAATATAATTAAATCATGAACTAAAATCAATATATAAAAATAGGTTTAAAGAATCATCTGCATAAGGTGCTCAGAATCTATCAAGTGTTCTTTGTATAAATAAATAAAATTAGTGCCGGTTTCAATGTGACAAAATTATAAATAAATAAATAAATAGTGTCAACAAAAAAGTTTTACTTTCACTTCTTCTCCTGTTTTGTTATACTCCGCTTAATCCGCTCATATCCAGGACATGAAAAGATAAAAAAAATATACATCCATTGCGCAGAGATTGTCCGAACAAAGTCCGACAAAGTCCGACCGTGTGTACGCCCTATTAGAATTGAATTGAATTCAATTAAACGGAATTTGGAAAGTTTGAATCCAATTAGAAAACGAATAAATGAAACAAAAACAAATTAAATAAATTTACCAAATTTAACTAAACTAAATTATTTAAATATTAAATCAAAAAGAAACTCTGCACATGTCCAGTTACACTTGCACATTACGTAACATGCATGGCTAAGGACATATATATCAATAAATGAAATGTATTGCAGTTTACGAGTCCTTGGATGTGGTGGCTGCATTTGTTTTCATTTTCAGCAAGAACAAAAAAAAAACCTGTTGATCTTGCCATAAATGTGATGTTGTTGTCATTTTCCATGAACTGAGTTGAAAGAGAAACAATGTTATCTTTCATATGTAAACTGCTAATCCCATTACTCCCAAAAAATAGGCAGACGTGTTTGAAGTCCAGCCTAGCTGGGAAGCATGAATTCCTCCATATATACAGTGGGGAACTTACTGAAGTCACCCAGGGACAAGTAGTGTGAGTTATTTGCTGGGTTACAAAGATAAAATAAAAAGGAAAAAGTGTTTGAGATATGCTTTTCTCTATGTAAGCTGCACTCACCTGGTGATTAAAGTCAGATAAATGGCTTCCAGATGTCTTCATGAATCCAAGCATATCATGTAAGGCAGCGGCCATAGAGTAAACCGCGAGATACACTTGGTCGGCATTACCGCCATGGAAGAAGTGTTGGATATCAGTAATATGTTCTGTGCCATTGCACTCATGAAGTGGCCTTTTATAGTAATATTTAAAGAGCAGATTTTTGCGTTTATCTACAGAAGAACAACCAAATTCAGTCATTGACAGATCTTCAAGTAATTTGTCGTCTGGCTTTTTATGAGGTTGGAATTCATCAACAAAATTCACAAATTCTGCAATACTTGTGGACTTGGACCGAAAAGACAAACTACAATTAAATATTTCTGGGTGTTTACCAATGAGGACAATGTTTGCCGCCCAGACAGGACTAAGGATGATTGTTCCGTCTTCTACACAACCTCTTATAAAATGTACAAAGTCAGTCTCAAACTCAAACAACGTCCCACAGATTACAATGACATTGACAGATCCTTTTTTAATAGAATGTGCTTGTTCATCTAAATTTCTAAGCATGGATACCCGGCCAGAAAATTCTAATCCAAAAGAAATGCAAATTTTATAGAGATTCATGACTTCCCTCAAAACCATATACTCTTCGCTCCCGCTGTCATCATCAGATCTAATAATTCCTATCCAGGTCCACCCAAAGTACTTCAGCATTTGAGCCAAGTTAGAATAAATTACAAAATCATTTTGAAGCATCCGGAACAAGGTTGGGAAAACCCTCCTGTCTTTCAGTGATGGACTGGTTGCACCATAACTGATCTATAAAACATGAATTGACAATGCTACAAATCTGCATGATATATAAAAACATGGTGGACCTGGCTGGCCAAATATTACATTCTGGTTTTGTAATCAGTGATAAGTTCTAATTAGGGATGAGCTTAGTGTTTGGTCTGAACGCTAATTCAGACATTCACGCAAAAGCCAAACATTTAGGGTGTTCAGCGTGGAAGGGAATTCAGTGGTTGCTAAGGAACCAGCAGCTGCTTGCACCCACTGTTTCCTTACCAACCACTGGCATAACCCATTAATGTACAATCCATGGCCATGTAAGCAAATGGGCGGGTAATGGAGCGGGTTATATCATTACCTTTATATGGCCACATGGTTAAATTTTGGAAATTACATTAACCTGGACAGTGAATGTGGGGTTGGGGCCGTTGTCCTTATCAATAGAAAGTACTTTGCTGCGAGGGTCCTCCCTGGCAAAGCTCAATACACATGTTGAGGGCATGTGACTCTTGTCCCCATCATTTTTGGCTAGTCAGGCTGCATGCTCAGGTTAAGGGTCTGGAGTGGATTTTTAGAGGGACCTCACACATTTTTTTTTTTTGCATGGACTTCACTTCAAGACCAAGGAATTCCTGAGGGACCTCACGCCATTTTTAAAATTGTATTTTGCATTTTTACTCCCTTCCTGCCCATTACAATTTTCAGCTTTCAGCGATGTCGCACTTTGAATGGCCATTGCACGGTCATACAACACTGTACACAAGCTACATTGTTATCATTATATTCACATAACTCAAGCTTTCTTTTGGTGGTATTTAATCACTACTGGCTTTTGTTTTGCTAAATAAATGAAAAAAATACTGGAAATTTTGAAAAAAAAATGGCTTCATTTCTATTACAAATTTTTTGCAAATAACAAATTGTTCTTCCTCATTTCTTTGGTGAAAATAACTCAAATCAGTGTACATTATTTAGTCTGTATTAAGGTTATAGGTTCCACAAACTATGGGATATATATCTGAAAATCGATCAATCCTCTCATTTTTTGAGGCCCGAAAATACCAGGACAGTACAAATCCCCCCCAAATGATTCCTTTTTAGGAAGTAGATAGTCCAAGGTATTTAGTAAGTGGCATGGCTGGTTTTTTGAAGTTGTAATTTTTTGTCATAAGTTTTTGGAAAATGAAGAAATTAAAAAAAAAATTCCTTTTTTTTCTACATACTGTCACCAGTGCAGTACTGGATCATCATATAACTGGTGTGGCGGTAATCAGGGAACTGACTGGTGACAGTATTACATTTGTTTTCATTTTTTTTACAATTTTTTTTTCTGTGACCAGAGCAATATATTGTTACCATAGTAACATTGTACTACTCTGGGGAAGTGATCAGGATTTTTTTTACATATTATGTTTGCTTATAGCAGTAAATTACATTGCTATATGCAAGCATTTTACTGAATGAAAATGATTTATTCAGTTTGTTTTGTTGTGATTGGCTGTCATTGGTCAAAGCTAATCACATGGTACAGATGGGCTGTGATTGGCCCTGTCCGTATAAAGTGATCAAACTGACCAATCACAATTAGCCACACAACTGTACACATTGGATGGAATGAAAGGAAACCATCCATTGTGTACAACTGTCATGTGATCTGCTGTGATTGGTCACAGCTATCACATGGTACTGGCAGCGAGCCGGTAATCTGATCAGTCATCAGCCGGTGACAGATTGCGCTGCTGCACAGCCCCGCGCTATGATGTCCAGTGAGGATCTTAAAGCTACCGCCCGGCTGTTAGACATGTGCACTGCCAAAACATTCATTAGTTTTAGTTTTCGTTTCACAATTCGAATATAGGAAAGAAAATCCGAAAATTCGAAACATTAAGTAACTAACTAATAATAACCAACTATTAAATTAAAGGTATTGGAAGTTCATTTAAAATTTGGCTGTTAGTGAACATAATGAATACGAATTTATCCAAAGTTATGAATTATCCGAAATAACGAATGCCGCATCTAAACAAATCAAATGGAATGAATTAATAATAAATAATAATAATAGTAATAAAATGTTTTTATTATTATTTATTATTATTAATTTGTTACGTTAGATTCACGTTCCATTCACTAACAGCCAAATTTGAAAGGAAATTCCAATATCTATAACTTAAGTACGAATATTCAAATTTACAAATATTTGGAAAAATATGGTAAATGGGTTTTCATTAATTCAGATATTTCTGAATGAATGAATTTGTCTAAATTTGTTAAAAATTAATTTGAAACGAATTGCACATGTCTACGGGCTGTCATTACACTATAGGCCAATTCAGAAGGTGTTAAGATTCTAATCAGACTCAAAAGGTCTGTTATGCATTTGAGGGAGGGGGGGGTAATCTCTACACATGTTTTTTTTTTTTTTTTATTCTTGCTGTAGGATGTCCAAATTCAAAAAGTACATTTACAAAGAAAAAAAAAACAGCTTGGCTCATTATTATTTTAAAAATACTATTGCATGATATATATACAGCATTTGACATAAATCATTGTGCCCACCTACAGGGCACTCAGCAGGGGGGAGGGGCCAGAAGCTGGGACCAGAGAAGAAGAGGATATGGGCCAGTGGCAACCCGTCCATTAGGGGCGTAGGGGCGCCGCCTCCCTATCCATACGACTGCTGAACTAATCTATGTATGTGGTATAATAAGTCTAATTTACCCCGTGGGTGGGGAGCATTGTTTGGCAACAAGGATCGGCACCATCAGGAAGTGCATCTACACTACTTTGATCATCTCAAATGCCTAAATTGGACTTATTATACCACATACCCTGTCCGGCTTGTTAAAGGGACGGAAGCCTTTGGGCTCACCATTTGTAATCTATCCCATATCACTACTCAAAAGTGCCTTTAAAAGCTGCTATTCTTGAAAGAGGCCTTTCATTTGGCTGTTTAATGCCTCCTTGGAGCTGGTCAAGCAAGATTTTCTCTCTCCCTTCCCCTCTTCTTCTTCACGGTGGCTTCCCATATTTTGGTCATGTACCAATAGGATCCCCTGAGGACACTTTGGGTGAAACGCGTAGTGATCCATTGGTGCTGGCATTGTGATCCCGTTGGTTGGCCTTCAGATAGAAGACTATTGTAAAGGAATACACTCAATATTTTTGAGGCCACTCATACAGGTTTCCTTGTTTAGCCATATTTGTAATAGATGGGAGAATGTATATGTATAGTGACATATCTATGCACTTGTCTTTGTGACATGTTTTTATGATGTTTTTTAATAAATGTTGATATTTTATCTATACTTTTGAGTACCTCCTTTTTTCCCCATTGGGATTATAGTGGCAGCCCTTAAAGTCCGTTTTCCAATTTCACTTTTTCTACTGATCATGATTACAGATGATGTGATAAAACCATTAAAAATTAACCCAAAAAGTAAGCTAATTTATATATTTTGTATTTTTTTTTTGTTTGATAATACATAAAAAAGACAAAAAGAAAATTCAAATAATTTCCAAAAATGCATTATTTTTTGTAGGTAGTACACAGTTACATAGTTAATCTGGTTGAAAAAAGACACAAGTCCAGGTTAACCAACCGAAAAAAAAAGACACACACAAATAGAAAACCTCCATATTCTGTACCCGCAGTTAAGGAAGGCAAAAAAACTAAATAAAGCATGGTACAATTTACTCCAGCGGGGTTTACTCCCGAAGAGGCAATTTACTCCCCAAGAGGCAATCGGAGTATTGCCTCCAGGGAGTATTGCGGAAGAATCGCAATACTCCCTGGATCAACTATAAATTAGTATTCAGTTAAATTATGTACATTTAGGAAATAATCACGGCTTTTTTTTTTTAAAGCAATCTATTGAGTTGGCCAGAACCGGCTCTTGAGGGAGTCTATTCCACATTTTCACAGCTCTTACTATGAATAAGTCTTTCCGTATTTGGAGATGAAATCTCTTTTCCTCAAGACGTAAAGAATGCCCCCTTGTCCTCTGTGATGACCCTGAAATTGAATAACTCATTTCCAAGTTCACTTTATGGACCACTTATGTAGCACCCTGGTGTTTAGCCAGGGTTGCTCCTAAATTTACCTGCCAGGTATAGCTGCCTTGGCTAATTGTTAAGGATCAATTGATTTCACTTTAAGTCTGTAATTGCTGCACGTCTCTCTTTTGCCACTAGGTGGCCGGGTACTTGGTGGTACTAGATATGAGAAGGACAATACAAGGTCAGATTATGGGTGTATGGGGTATCCCAGCCAATGGGCAGGGGTTTTCTTGAATCCCTTGGCCTGCTGGGAGAACCTATATATTTGGGTGGAGTCAGGTGATCGGTGTTCTGTGCCACCTGGACGGCTGTCTGGGTGGAAGTGTTGTATTGCCCGGGCTGCTAGACCAGAGTTTGGGCCTATCCCGGGCACATCTGGCTGCTAGGCTGTTTGAGGGCCTATCCAAAAGCAAGAGAACAGCGGAGGGTTGGGATTGCGGCTTGCAGTCCAACCAGAAGTGATGGTTCTGCCAGCTGAAGAACCTGTCATGGTCGGAGGTAGAAGGGAAAGCTGTTGTTACTAAGGGACAAACCACCCTATTGCCAGTGACCACAGTGAGTAGCTGAAGCAAGTACCAGAGCAGTATTCTCACCAAGAATCAGGAAACTTCAGTGGGTATCAAGCCAGGGACCCAGCCAGCGGAGGTAACACTTGCAGAGCAGCCTTGTGTATCAAGCTAGGGACCAAGCAGGCCAGTGGGGTGAAGCTTGAGAAGTATCTTGAGTGCCAAGCTAGGGACCCAGCAGTGAGGCGTGGGTGACGCTTGAGGAAGATACCACCATGAAGATTGGAGGAGCTCAAGGGATTCAGTGACAGTAAATCATCTAGTGAGAGACTGGGAGCTCAGTGGGCTGAAGAACTACAAGAATTGATTTGTAGTGGAAGCGAAGGAACTGTTATACTTTGTGTTAGGAACTGTTAAAGACTATTGCCATGGGAGACAGCATTCCTTTACATGCAGATGTGGTGTCTTGCTAGATGCTTTTCCCTAAATGGCTGTTCTCCTGTTGAAGTCTCTGAGTCTGCCAATTATTTTCGCAAGGGTGTCCTGGCCCTAACCCTCTCTCCCAAAGTTCTGTTAAGATAAATAAAATCTCTTTTGCATTCAAGAAGTGTCTGGCACCCAATCAATCTACCTTGCATTACAACTACTATGCCATGCAATCCCCCATATACAGAAGGATGTCAGCCATCTCTGACCATGGAGGTTCTCATTAGACCAAAGGAGGCCTGGGACCTTGCTACACTTACATAGTATTAATTGACCACATTAAGCTGGACTTGTTCTATAACACTAAAGATGTTTTGACACTTATCCAAGTAGCTTCCTCTGTTCTAATGAATGACAGAATGAAGCCCCATCATTTAATTTCACATAGGTCACTTAATCACCCAGAATCAAACACCATGAAGGGTGTCAATGCAGATGCTGATTGTCCCAGAACATGATGGGACGTCAGGGCTGATTCTAGGGTCACAGACGCCTGGGTGCAAAAATATTTCTGGCGCCCCCACGTGGGCGTGGTCATCTTACCAACTCCTCCCCTTTACAAATGTTTCTATGGCAACGACTCAAACACAGAGATGCTCCCCTAAGAAGTCTTTGTTATCCTAGGATCCTCCTATGATCTCTTAACAATAAAGCAAATACAGGAAGAGTGTACACTAATGAGACCTGGAGGGGAGTCTCTTTGATGCACACAGAGAGGGCTTCTGTTAGAGAATCTGTTAGAAAGAGCCCCAGACATGGTACAGGAGATGGTCAGAGACTGCAGACATGATACAAGGGATGGGCAGAGACTGCAGACATAGTACAGGAGACAGTCAGAGACTGCAGTCATACTACAGGAGATGGTCAGAGACTGCAGACATACTACAGGAGATGGTCAGAGACTGCAGACATACTACAGGAGACGGTCAGAGACTGCAGACATGTTACAAGAGATGGTCAGAGAATGTGGACATACTACAGGAGATGGTCAGAGACTGGAGATATAATACAGGAATTGGTCAGAGACTGCAGACATTATACAAGAGATGGTCAGAGACTGCAGACATGACACAAGAGATGGTCAGAGACTACATACATGTTAAAAGAGATGGTCAGAGACTGCAGACATGTTACAAGAGATGGTCAGAGACTGCAGACATGTTACAAGAGATGGTCAGAGACTGGAGACATAATACAAGAGATGGTCAGAGACTGCAGACATAATACAAGATTTGTCCAGAGACTGCAGACATGTTACAAGAGATGGTCAGAGACTGCAGACATAGTACAGGAGATGGTCAGAGACTGCAGACATGTTACAAGAGATGGTCAGACTGCAGACATGTTACAAGAGATGATCAGAGACTGCAGACATGTTACAAGTGATGGTCAGAGACTGCAGACATGTTACAAGTGATGGTCAGAGACTGCAGACATGTTACAAGAGATGGTCAGAGACTGCAGACATAATACAGGAGATGGTCAGAGACTGCAGACATAATACAAGAGATGGTCAGAGACTGCAGACATAATACAGGAGATGGTCAGAGACTGCAGACATGACACAAGAGATGGTCAGAGACTGCAGACATTACAAGAGATGGTCAGAGACTGCAGATATAATACAGGAGATGGTCAGAGACTGCAGACATAATACAAGATTTTGCCAGAGACTGCAGACATGTTACAAGAGATGGTCAGAGACTGCAGACATACTACAAGAGACGGTCAGACACTGGACATATAATAGAGGAGATGGTCAGAGACTGCAGACATATTACAAGAGATGGTCAGAGACTGCAGACATGTTACAAGAGATGGTCAGAGACTTCAGACATGTTACAAGAGATGGTCAGAGCCTGCAGACATACTACAGGAGATGGTCAGACACTGGAGATATAATAGAGGAGATGGTCAGAGACTGCAGACATATTACAGGAGATGGTCAGAGACTGCAGACATATTACAGGAAATGGTCAGAGACTGCAGACATGTTACAAGAGATGGCCATTGACTGCAGTTCTTATGAACGCTAGTAGATAATGCTTGATCGGCCCTCTCACCTGACCCAGCGATACAGCAACAACGGTTCCTCTGATCAGGAGTCTGCTCACTCTGAATTGCCCGTGGTGACTCCGCTGGGTAGAGCCCAGATCTGTATTCTGGAAATTACTCCATTCCTTTCTCTGCCAGGGATGGCGCTAGGCTGTGTGGCTTTCCCTCTGGTGGTGCGGGTCAGCGGGGTTCTCTCTCTGATGGTGTTCCCTCAGCACTGCCTCTGGAGTCCTGGGTGTACTTCCCTGAAAGCTTACCCTTGCCCTGGCTCTCTCTCTCTCCCATTCAGCTGAGCATGCTGTGTGGGTTGCAGTTTCTGTGTTACAGTGGGGTTGCCAGTCCTCGGGACTACATGTCCCACAATCCTCTTCTTTGCTCCTTTTTTTTTCTTCCCTGGCCGATATGAAGGCAGGGGAAGAAACATAGTCCAGCAGCGCGCACGAGGAGGAGAGGGAGAGGGGAAATAAGAGTCAGCAGCTGCAGTGGCATCACTAGGCTTGGTGTCACCCAGTGCGGTAAAACATGGTCTCCCCCCCTACACCAACTATAGTTGCCCCTCAGTACAGACCCCCCTCCACTAAGTATAAACCCCCCTTCATCAGTGCAGACCCCCCACTAAGTATAAACCCCTCTCTCAGTACAGACCCCCATCAGTATAGACCCCCAGGACAAAACACCCCCCTCTATCAGTATAGACCCCCCTCAGGACAAACCACCCCCTCCATTAGTACAGAACCACCCCTCCTCCATTAGTACAGACCCCCAGAACAAACCACCCCTCCTCCATTAGTACAGACCCCCAGAACAAACCACCCCCTTCCATTAGTACAGACCCCAGAACAAACCACCCCCTCCATTAGTAAAGACCCCCCTCCATTAGTACAGACCCCCCAGAACAAACCACCCCCCTCTATTAGTACAGACCCCTAGGACAAACCCCCCCTCCATTAGTACAGACCCCCTGGACAAACCACCCCCTTCCATTAGTACAGACCCCTCCAGAACAAACCCCCCCTCTATTAGTACAGACCCCCAGAACAAACCACCCCCTCTATTAGTACAGACCCCCCAAACAAACCACCCCCCCTTCATTAGTACAGACCCCCCAGGACAAATCACCCCCCTACATTAATATAGACCCCCAGGACAAACCACCCCCCTACATTAGTACAGACCCCCCAGGAAAAACCACTCCCCTACATTAGTACAGACCCCCCCAGGATAAAACCACCCCCCTACATTAGTATAGACCCCCCAGGACAAACCACCCCCCTACATTAGTATAGACCCCCCTCAGAACAAACCACCCCCCTCCATTAGTACAGAGCACCTCAGGACAAACTACCCTCCCTCCATTAGTACAGAACCCCCCCCCCCATTAGTACAGATCCCCAGAACAAACCACCCCCCTACATTAGTACAGAACCACCCCCCTCCATTAGTACAGACCCCCTGAACAAACCACCCCCCTCCATTAGTACAGACCCCCTCAGGACAAACCACCCCCTCCATCAGTACAGAACCACCCACCTCCATTAGTACAGACCCCCAAAACAAACCACCCCCTCCATTAGTACAGACCCCCAGGACAAACCACCCCCTCTCCATTAATACAGACCCCCAGGACAAACCACCCCCCTCCATTAGTACAGACCCCCCAGGACATACCACCCCCCTCCATTAGTACAGACCCCCCTAGGACAAACCACCCCCCCTCCATTAGTATAGATCCTCCTAGGACAAACCACCCCCCCTCCATTAGTACAGACCCCCAGAACAAACCACCCCCCTATATTAGTACAGACCCCCCCGACAAACCAACCCCCTCCATGCACCTCTGTGGCACCCGGGTGCACTGCACTCCGTGCACCCCATCCAGGATCGGCCCTGTGGGACGTGTTTGTGTTCTAATTACATAATACAAACCCCATGGTGTCATGGCATCTTTAACAGGTAATAATTACTTGGGTCGTATAGCTATAAGTGTTAATCGTTATCAAATTGCCAGTGTAGAATTGTTAAAATGATATTATATGTAGGTGATAGATGATTGAAAGACCATAAGGCCATTGCTATATGATCAGATCTGAACATTTGAAAATGAAATTTAGACCTTCTCACAATAAACTGTTTCAATGGAGTCAACTTAAATTCTTAAAGAAAAAAGGGTTTTACTGACCTGTACATAATGATATAAAGCCAATATCTGCGCTATAGATGCGGTGGTTGCAGAGCTCTGGTCTCCAATGAAGCCCAGTATTTTTTTACGTTCTCTGCAAGAATAATTTGGGACCATCTTTCCTGGTCCAGATAAAATCTGCAATGTGTTTTTTATCGCCTTTCTGCTCTCCCGACAGGAGTCATATACGTGATATCCAAGAGTAATATTTGGTAACATTGTAGGGTTATTATTAATTTCATCAATGGCAAAAAAGAAAGTCAACAGATCCTTATAAAAGTGTGGCTGAGGACTGCAAAACAAAAAAAACGGATGATTTGGGGTTTTCAGTTATTTTGGGGGTATATTGGTTTTTATTTCATGTTAAGAAGGACCTTCATTTTAGAGTACATTTTTTTATGTTGATAGGGCCTTTATTTAAGTTTGGGTGGTAAAAGAAAAGCATTCACATGTTACTTAACATCTTTTCTTGAAGATGTCATTTGTTCGCAGCACACCGCTACATCATTTGAAATAAAAACTGTGTAAAAGTAGTGTACACTTTTACCATCTCACACTTTATCACTCACATTCATTGCACCCTCTGTCCCAATAGAGAAAATAAAAGTAAGGCATATACCAGTTAGGCCTATTATCCCTAACTCAAACTGTTCTTCTACTGCCCAATTTTACTCTGCGGTATTCTCTACAGTATATTACTCCTTGTAGTAAAACCCCAACCTGTGCTCCTTGACTTTAGTCAATTTCATCCTTGCTTTGCACATTTAAGTGATAGTAGGCTGAGAAAGATGTGAGCATGCCTCAAAATGCATTTCTACTGCGCATGCCCAGAATGTGACCTCAGATGAGGGAGTTTCTTGTGTCCATTATGGCTCTTTCAGGTCCCGTGCGTTACCCAGGGGATTCCACAATGGGATCGGTGCCCACCTTCCCATGTCCCATGCTTGTGGCCAAAGCTGGAGAGACTTTCCTTGTGAGATTTTGATGTTCCACCATAACTCACAATACCCACCTGTACTTTGTCATCTTTGTGAATGCAGTTTTATTGTTTAATAAATGTATATGCTTTTATTATTTACTACACTACTAGATGCAGTTTTTATTTTTTGTGCTATAATCAAAAAAAAAACGACAATTTAAAAAAAATAAACAATATTTTTTACTTTCTGCTATAAAACATTTCCAATAAAAAAATGTAAAAAAAATCTAATTTCTTTATAAATTTAGGTCAATATGTATTCTGCTACATATTTTTGGTAAAAAAGATTGCAAAAATATTGATTGGATTGTGCAAAAGTTAAAGTGTCTACAAACTTTGGGATAGATTTATGGACTTTTGATTTTTTAATGTTTTTACTAGTAATGGCGGTGACCAGCCATTTTTAATGGGACTGCGACATTGTGGCCGACAAATCTGACACTAAGTAGAGCTGCACGATTCTGGCTAAAATGAGAATCATGATTTTTTTACTTAGCATAAAGATCACAATTCTCTCACGATTCTCACGGCAGAACATCATCTTTCACATTAGACAAAAAAATTGGGCTAATTTTACAGTTCAGTTTTTTCAATTAATTGAAGTGTATTTTTTCCCAAAAATTGCATTTGAATTGCATTTTATTCCCTAGGGTCGTGGCTAAAAATTATATATAATGTTTGGGGGTTCCAAGTAATTTTCTAGCAAAAAATACTGATTTTAACTTTGTAAGAAACAAGTGTCAGAAAAAGGTTTAGTTTTTAAGGTGTTAAACTGACCTCATCTACACACAGAAGTTCATCCTTTTGATCTAACAATGAAAAGCTACAATGTTTATAGTTAATCTACTAACCTGGACAATGTTGTGAAAAACTTGGCAGGCTGCCTGGATTTTTTCTTTTGACAGCTGAGTGAGCAGAGAACTCTCTACACTTGTTACATGAAAGAATCCAGAATTTCTCCATAGAGATCGTGAGGGGGGTTGAATCGAGATCATGATTTTTTAATGATTAATCGTGCGGCTATAACACTTAGTGACACTTTTTGGGCACAAGTGACACTAATATTGTGATCAGTGCTAAAAAAAAATATGCACTGTCACTGTATAAATGACACTGGCAGGGAAGGGGTTAACATCAGGGGCGATCAACGGGTTAAGTGTGCTCCTAGGGTGTGCTTTCTAACTGTGTGGGGGATTGACTGACTGGAGGAAGCAAGACATCTGTGTTCCTGATTGGCAGGAACACAAGATCTCTCCCTTCATGTCTGACAGAACAATGGTCTGCCTTGTTTACATAGGGGCATCACAGCCACTGGGCCCACTGATTTTCTCCCACTGTGTCCAATCACAACAGGGATCACGTTGTGGAACAGACAGGCACACTGGAAGTGATGTTCTTTGTGCACGAGCTCGCCACTCGTAGCTTACATGCTTTTAGCTTGCTTTGTTCATGTGAATAACACAGCTGGAAGCTGAATAAAGTACATTTTGTTTTAAGGTTATCACACTATTTGGAACCCCCTTTTTCTTCCACATATCTTCATGGGTGAACCCGGGAGAGCTACCCAAAACACACACTCGATTTAGGAAGTACACCTTTACACCATATCCCTGTGGATATTTTCAATTAAATGCCACCTAGAGGATATCGTTGGTATCTATCCATGAAGGCTTGTAACAAGATCGTCCAGGACATCTATTGTTTTCTACATGCTGTTATCTTACAGCCATAAGTTTATAGGCCACCTTGCACCTAGGTGTCACGGCACAAGAAAGAAAAGACACCCAACTTTTATGTCACCTCGATATTTGTATTTTGCACAAGAGACCTTTCACCTTTATAAGATATCACTACTATTACTGAAGATTTTAAGTTGTTTTTTTATTTCACTGACCAACATTATTTGTTGAAGCAAGATTTTAATGTTTATGTATTTATTCTATTAGTAGGAGCGCAGCACCAGTCACTTTATATACTTGAATCACGTACAGGTACCTTATTTTGAGCTTAAGGGCTGCCTTGCCATAGTAAACGTACATGGGGTGGTCATTAAGTGGTTAATGAAAGCTACGGATTTATAGAGATTGAAAATGACTTTTGACATTAACATGTTAAAGCTTCTATGAGATTTTAGTGATTGGGATCATGTCTATTTTTAATATCAGGTTACATCTGATTGCTTTCCTGTGTGTGAAGTCTAACACTGCATTGCTCTAGTTTCAGCTCTTACATTGTATCCTCAGCATTGATCCCGGCTTTGTCTGCTTTGTCACAGTTTGCGGGATTCCTGTGTTCCAACTTTGTTATTGGGTGCACTGTTTGACAGAAAGGCTTACAATCTAAATTAAATTCCAACCTTCTGCAACCCAAAACCCCTACTTAGGAAAGGCGTCTGCGTATGTTTGGGATGACACCGGTCTGCTGCCGGCGCAGTCTTTGCTGTACCCGGGAATCCCGCACACCGTGAGATCAGAGACAAAGCAGACAAAGCCAAGATCAATACTGAGGATACAATGTAAGAGCTGAAACTAGAGCAATGCAGTGTTAGACTTCATAGAGACTTCACACACAGGAAAGTAATCAGACGTAACCTGATATTAAAAATAGACGTGATCCCAATCACTAAAATCTCATAGAAGCTTTAACATGTTAATGTCAAAAGTCATTTTCAGTATTTGTAGATCTGCAGCTTTCATTAAAATAAAGCCTGGTGATCCTGCCATGGAGGTCCTTGCTCAGGGTGTTATGGGGTGGAGAGATCTGTTCCTGTCTCCTAATTCTTCTCCTGCATTGTCACACATTTTAACTTTTTTGAGATAGGTTCTCTTTTACATATGAGGCAGGATACTCACTTCAAACACCACATTATAAAAAAAGTTTTGGGTATAAGTGGAGAGTTGTAGCTTACTCCTCTTAAAAGACTATTGACAGTGAAGACCCCTCCGAATATAACGTCTCCATCCTGATAATACTCATAGTCTTCATATACGGCGGCTGCCTCTGGCACATAGGTTGATGCCAGTCTTGGGTTTTCGGTGTCAGCGGTACAAGGTGTCACATACAGAAGGAGCACACACAATTCTCCAATCTGTGTATGAGATGTCAGTATAAATCTACACAATACAACCGCAAGGAGATGAAGGGAGGTCTCTATAACCCGGTATAACATTGTCTGGGAATACACAAGGCTACAGATCATGTCTATGGAATAAAACTGCATCCTCTTATATAGAGTGCTGTGCAGCTGCAATACGGTTACATATAACTATTTTATTTTCTGTTAATATCAGACTTTATCTTTGAATAGAAGAAAAGGGAAGAAAATAAAAGACAAATATTTGTAGGTGAGTTTTTTTTTTTGTAATGTTATCAGCAGATATTAAAGTTAGTTGTTCCTAAACCAGTGTTATCCAAACTCAATGGGAAACAAATGTTAATAAAAAAAGTAAATGGGCAATTTAATAGGCAATGGATGGTCAAACAATTGGCATGGGGGGTCTGGGCATTGCCCTGGGGGACATTCGATTAAACGGAACCCCTCCTCACTACTAGTGATGAAATGAAGGCACCACCCGTTCAGTTTGGGGAACGTTACTGAAGTTCAGGTGCCGGTTTTGAACTCCTCCAAACTCAATGGGAAGCAAATGTTAAAAAACAGTAAGTGGCTAATTTTCGGTTAATAGGCAATGAATGGTCAAACAATTGGCATGGGAGGTCTGGGCATTGCTCTGGGGGACTTTCGAATTAACAGAACCCCTTCTCACTACTAGTAATGAAATGAAGGTACCCCCCATTCAGTTTGAGGAACGTTACTGAAGTTCAGGTGCCGGTTCTGAACTCAATGGGAAATAAATGTTAGAAAACAGTAATGGACAATTTTTGGTTAATAGGCAATGGATGGTCAAACAAATGATATGGGGTGGCTGGTCATTGCCCTGGGGTGACATGGACCAAAGCAAAACCTTTTTTGGTGGGAAGCAGCGATTTAAATCAAAGCAAAGGCAAGAGCCATCAGCCAAACAGCCCTGGCTTCAGTTCAGCAGAGGGTTCATCAAACTGTGAAGAAGTTGAGATACAAACCCTGAACTACACTGAAATCAATGGAAGCCAAATCTGTCAAATTATTTTGGGCTAATTTGCAAGGGGTGTCAAAAAAAAGCACTGCCTTGGGGATCATATACCAATATAATTTTTTTTCTTTAATCAATACAGCCAGGAGCAGTGATTTTTTTTCTTAGCATTCACATTTACAAAAGAAAATGGGCAGGAGCTGCCGGAGGTTACATATAGCAGGTGATTGGTTGCTAGGACGCCGGATAGTCCTAGCAACCAACCACCAGCTTGATAATATGCAGTGGCAATTCCAGCAGCTCGCTTGTGCTCTCCATCTCACCCTCTGTAGTCTAGTACTGTGCTGCCTCCCACTCTCCACTCTGTTGTACATCCTTTATAAGGTAGGAGAGTGCTACCCACATACTGCTGTGTGTTTGTGTCAGGGGGGGTGATGTGAGGGGGGAAGGACATTACTGTGGCTGGGGGGGCAGAGTAAACTGCTATGGGGGCCAGAGGAAACTGCTTTAGGGGTGGTGATGTAAAGGAGGAAGAAGACACTGCGATAGGGGGGCAGAGGACACTAATGTGTGTGGGGGGGACTGAGGACACTACTGTATGTGGGGGGCAGAGTACATTACTGTGAGTGAGGGAAGTGAAAGGGGCAAAGGACACTACTTATGGAGGATAGAGGACACTACTGTGGGGGGAGGGTGGAGAAGACAGCTATAGGGGCCAAAGAACACTGCTTTGGGGGGGCACAGGACAAAACTGCGGGGGGGGAGGGGGCAGGGGACACTACTATGGGGGCATAGGACACTACACAGGAGTGGGGGGAAATGTGAAGGAGCACACTGCTATGGGGCAGGGGAGAGGACACTACAGTGGGGGAGTGATGTGAACAGAGCAGAGGACACTACACTTGAGTGGGGGGCAGAGGCCAATGGTATAGGAGGCAGTGGACACTACAGTGGGGGAGTAATGTGAACCGGGGCAGAGGACACTGCTATGGGGGTCAGAGGTCTCTACTGGGGGGTGATGTGAACGGGGGCAGAGGCCAATGCTATGGGGGGCAGAGGACACTACACTTTAGTGGAGGGTGATGTGAAGAGGGCAGTGGTCAATGCTATGGGGGGGCAGAGGGCACTACAGTGGGGGAGTGATGTGAACCAGGGCAGAGGACACTGCTATCGGGGGACAGAGGACACTACACTTGAGTGGGAGGTGATGTGAAGAGGGCATTGGCCAATGCTATGGGGGGCAGAAGACACAACAGTGGAGAAGTGATGTGAACCGGGGCTGAGGACACTGCTACGGGAGGGGCAGAGGACACTACTGTAGGGGGGTGATCTGAAGGTAGGCAGAAGATACTACTGTGGGAGGTGATGGGAAGTGAAGGGGGCAGAGGATACTACTGGGTGGAGTGATGTGAAGCAGGGCAGAGGATGCTGTTGTTACACACTGTGTGTTCTTCATGCCATAATTTATTGGGGGCTTTTCTTTTGATGTCTTTAAAAAGGGCACCTTCCCCCCTGGGAACCTTTGATTTCCTCCATGTTGTCCAGGTAGATCTCAACCTCTAAAAGGTTGCCTACCTGGACAACTCACAGCAACAATTAAAAAAATGACCCTTTGAGTCTGGTGTGGATTTTAGGGAGGTCACCTCACAATAAAAATGCATGAAGTCCAGGTGATGAGTGGGGGCCCCCCCACCTGAAACATACCAGGCCATATGCCCTAAACATGGGGGAAAACTCCTGACAAAGCACCTTGTCCCCACATTGATGAGTTGAGGCTGTCTCTTCTCCACAACACCAGCATACTGCAGAGCTGCTTATCGAATATAATCCCCAAAAAACACATTGACTCTACTTGTTTACTTTTATCTTCAATAAACAACTATAAAATTCATCAAGTGAGACTTTTTTTTTGTACATCGGGCATTCCTCTTCAATCACCCAAGTGTAAACCGTGCTAATATAATGCCTCCATTGTCATTATCAGAAAGGTAGCAGCCCTAGACCCCACCTACAATTGGGATACAACCCATTGGAAGCAATTCCTTCTCTACCCTCCACACAGTAACTTGCCGCCATTAGGCCTGAGCGGCACCAGTCCAGCGCTGTCTTGCACTCAAACTTGATACTTAACATGCCAGGGATACCTTGCCTTCTCCACAACCTTGACACAATGGTTGTAAGGGTCTGAGGATCCTTTATTAGGTTCCCCACCAAAATCATGAAGCCTGGTAGAGCAGGAAAGGAGGTGTATGAGCGTACGCCTCTCCCTCCTGAACCATACCAGGCCACATGCCCTCAGCATGACAGGGATACTCTTCCAGGGGGAAACCCTCCTAGCAAAGAACCTTTGTCCCTTCTGGGATGAAGATAAGATCAGTTGTGTAATCACTGGGGACCTGGATAGTTCCCAAGTGGATATTGCTATAGCATGCCTAAGTTGCCGGAATTGGAAAAATGAGGTATTTGGTAAGTTAAATTCTGCGTGAAGTGATTGGAAATCGCGCAATATACCCCCACAATATAGTTGTGGGATATATTTCACTCCCCTTGTTACCAATTGGAGAAGTTTTCCAATTTGTTCAATTCTTGGTATTTTCTGTTATTCCAGATACATGACCAATTTGTGTAACCCGTGTACCACAAATGTTGTTTTGTTTTGTTCCATACTTTATCTATAAGCAGTAGTGTGGGGTATTGAGTCAGTGCTCCCAGTTCACCTGCCTCTATGCACTCCACAAGTTCACCACATGACACCTGAGTGCATGCAATATTTTGAATGGGGTCAGAGGACTCAGGGCAGAGCCAGCCTGGTAAATGTTGCATCTGAGCTGCTATAAAGTAAAGAAACGGATTTGGTACCGCCAGTCCCCCCGAGTTCTTTGCCTCTTGTAAGGTCTCTAATTTTATTCTTGGAACCTGTTTCCTCCATATTAATGCACGGTAGATGGTGTTACATCTCTTAAACATGTGGACAGGGATCCAGATGGGGGCATTGTGGAGCGCATACAGTATCTGCAGATTCCAGATCATCTTTATCAAATTGCATCTGCCGACTATGGAGAGTGGCAATTTAATCCAGCTGCTGTTTTTTTCCTGAAATTGTTTAAGTAGAGGGTCTATATTAAGCTTAATATAATAGTCTAGGTTAAGGTGTATGGTTATACCTAGATATTTGAACTTATCAACTATTTTGATCTGTTCAGCAACCTGAGTTAGGGGCCCTGTTAGTGGATCTAAGGGTAGTAATGTGGATTTGTCCCAATTTATTGTAAACCCGGAGAAGGTTCCAAATGTGTGTATTAATTCCATAGGTTTGATCAGGGAGGTAGAGGTGTCACCCAGAAATAAAAGTGCGTCATCAGCATATAGTGCCAATTTGTCTTCTATTTCACCCCGTTGAAATCCCACTATGTCTGGGTTCCCTCTTATTGCTGCTGCCAGAGGTTCTATGGCTAGAGCGAAGAGTAATGGAGAAAGGGGACATCCTTGTCTGGTTCCCCTGTGAAGTTCGATGGAAGGAGACAAGGTATTATTTATCCTAATACAAGCCTTAGGGACCTTGTATAATAATTTTATCCAAGAAATTATACTATCCCCAGATTAAATTTTTCTAATATTTTCCACAAGTATTCCCATTCAACGCTATTGAACGCCTTAGCGGCATCAAGTGAGAGGATATCTTTCTGTCCTTGATTATCAGTGGGTATTTGCATATTGCGATAAAGGCACCGGAGATTGTTTGCCGTAGATCTATTTGGTATGAAGCCGGACTGGTCCGGGTGGACTAATTTAGATACTACTTTTGAGAGTCTCATGGCAATGACCTTAGTAAGGATTTTTAGATCTGTGTTTAGCAATGATATAGCTCTGTATGACTCAGGTTTATCAGGTTCTTTCCCGGGTTTTAAAATAACTACCACCACCGCTTCATACATGGATCTCGGCAAAGAATCTGTGCTAAGCGCCTCTGTTAATGTATGGAGTAGCTCCGGCAGGAGTACTCCTGCAAATTTTTTGTATAGTTCTAAGGGAAATCCGTCATTACCTGGGGCCTTTGAATTTGGGAATGAAGCTAGTGCAATATGCAGTTCCTCAATAGTAAGAGGAGCGTTTAAGAGCTGCCTATCTGCTTCCTGAAGCTGGGGTAAAGTGATAGATTCCAGGAATAGTGTCAGATCCTCTACAGGGTAAGACACCTTCGAGGAGTATAAATCTTGATAGAAGGAGGAGAACTCCTTCAATATGGACGGTGTATCTGTGACAGTCTGTGATACCCCGGACAAATGCTTTAAGAGTGTCCCATACCACCCCCGGGGCAGCCGAAGGTTTATTGGTTTCAAGAAAATATTTGATATGCATCTGCATTTTATCTGTATCAGTAAATAGCTGCAGCCAAAAGGGTTCAGCTTCCAGTGCACAGGTAGGTGTGTTTTATGAAAGTTCAGGCTAAGCTGCACCGGGGAGTGGTCAGACAACCCTTTAGCCAGATATGTTACTTTTGGGTCATAACGATATGTTAGGTCATTCCCCAATGCAAAATCTATACGAGACAGTGCAGAGTGTGTCAGTGAATGACAGGAGTACTGGGCTTGCAGGGGAAATTTACACCTCCATAGGTCTACTAATCCTATCTCACCCATAAACCTGGCTAGTGGAGTACATTCCCTAGGGCCCTGAGGACAATATTTCCTATGTATGTCAAGGTAAGAATCCATTACACTATTAAGGTCACCGAGAACATATACCGGTATGTGAGGGTACTTAGCTAAAAATCTAGCCAAACATTGCAACACCGTTAATGTAAAGGGTGGAGGCACATATATATTAGCAATAACACAGGCTTGAGATTTCCATACCCCCATAAGAAAAATAAATCTGCCCTCAGAGTCCACTTGCACATCTTGTTTAGTAAATGCCGCAGATCTGGCAACAAGAATACTAACTCCTCTGGAGTAGTTGGTATGCACAGAATGATATTGCACAGGGTATTTAGACATATGTAGTAAGTGTGTGGAGTCTCTGGTAAGATGGGATTCTTGCAAACATATAATGGTGGGGTCTTGCTGTGAAAGGAAAGTAAATAAGGCAGTCCTCTTTGTAGGGTCACGTAAGCCCCTAATATTCCAGGATAGAATTGTTTCCAACCATTTACTCATTAGGGCGGGGGGGATGCAAAGAGGGGCACACACACCAAGAGGTATCTAGATCTTGAGAAGTGAACCACTGTGCCCATTCACAAATGTTACCTGGGTAGATAAGTTGTAAACAGTATTGACCATCTTCAGTCTCAGGCAATTCAGTCCAGATGATAGAGACATAACGTAGACTTACATAGTATATGTACCTGCAAAAATAAAACCCACGCAACCAGGGCTGGGAAATAGAAAAAACATGAAAAAAAAACAGTCTGTCCATGACAACAATAGGTTCAGCAAACCTAAACTCAGATAGACCAACCATTAAACTTTGGTAAGTGCCCCGCATGGCTAGTAGAGGGGTAGTATTGAGGGCCAGGACCCAGTGTCTTTGGAGTCAAAGCACAAGGTTTAATGATAGGTAATGAGAGGTGACAATGTAAAACAATTGTGCCTTTCTAAGAGCTCCTTAACTAGCAAGGTGAGCAAAAGGATTCATATGTTGCTGGATACTTAGCATTTTTCATTCACATGCATGTCTTTATAATGGAAGAGTTTTAGAATGAATGGTCTGTGATTGCCCCCTGGTGGCGGTGGTCGGGAAGGCACCCTGTGAGCCCTTTCTACTGAGAAAAATGGAGTAAGATTATTCTTTCCAAAGGTGTCTGCAAGCCATGCTTTAATAAACTCTGCAGGGTGTTTCCCTTCGGATTTCTCAGGCATTCTGACTATACGGATGTTCGACCTTCTTAATCTATTCTCCATGTCCTCGATTCTAGCTGCTGATTCATCAGCTTTAGTAGAGGTTATGGGCATTTCTTGGGATAAGGGGGTAATTCATCCTCAATAGAGCTCACTCGTCCCTCCAAGGCAGTGGCCCTCTCCCTGATTTTCTGCATATCTTGTCTAATGTGCAACAAGCCCTCCTTCATGCTCTTGACTTCAGTTGATAAATCAGTAATTGAGGAGCCATAAGCATGGACTGCTGTTAGAATGTCCTGTAGTGAGGGCTCTCTACTTTCCATATCTGTGGGGTCAGCAGTGTCTTGGGCAGGGAGAGGGGATGGTGGATTACTCACTGCGTTCCTGGAGGCCTGCGGCGCCATTTTCTCAGGCACATGTTGTGTTGTATATGGAGACTTCACAGGGGGTCAGTTTTTGGCTGTTGTAGCTGTGCAGGCTAGCAAAGTTTGCTGTACAGACTTGATGCCGCTGGTTTCATGAGCTTATCGGCCGAGTTTAGCTGCCGCTGAGGCGTAGGAGTCTCTTCCCGCACGTTGCTGGAGCAGGGGTCCACCATGATGGGCCGTGCCGTCGGCGAGGAGGCTCCCTTCCTTCTTAGGCATACTTGCCTTGTTAATGTGTCGATCAGGCATCGCTTTAGTGGTGGCTCCACACCGGGAGCGAAGTATCCGGTCTATGTCTGCGCTGTATATGGCTCACAACAGGATTCTGTGAAGCAGGAGCTAGTGTGAGACACATCCTCTCACATGAACATCCAAGCCACGCCCCTAGTTAGTTATTATTAGTTAGTTAGTTAGTTAGTTAGTTTAATATTTTTGGATTTTCGGATTTTCAGATTGTCGGATTTTTGTTCTTTCAAATTTTCTGATTTTCATTCTTATTTGCGGATTTTAGAATTTTTGGATTTTCACATTTTAAAATTTTCCAATTTCCCAATTTTCTGATTTTCTCATTTCTGAATTTTCAGATTTTGAAATTCAAGTTTTTCTGAAGTTATCAATTTATTCAAAATAACAAATTTCGATCATAACGAATGACTCGAAAAATGAAAAAAAATGAATGAAATGAAAACGAACACATTTTTCGTCAATCAATCATGGCGCCCACCGGTCCCGAAAAATAGCAAAAAAAAAACCCACTGTTGCCTCTTGGGAGGCCTCCGGCCGTCTGCCTCCTCTCCGCTTTGCCATTTCTTATATAGGCAAAGGGCCACCCGGCTACATCACTTGGTGGTACCCCCATGTGCCTTCATAAGGGGGCGGTGCCACTTGGTAACATAACCGGGTGGCCCGCCCCTTGTTTATCTAAGAACTGGCAAAGCGGGCAGACTGCCGGATGCCTCCCAAGAGGCAAAAGCGTTTTTATTTTTTTCTATTATTCAGGTCGGCCGGCGTCATGATTGACGATGGTTGTACATCAAGGGACACTATTTTTTCATTTTTCAATAAAAGACTTGTTAAAACCCCCCCATGTTGAGGGCATGTGGCCTGGTATGGTTCAGGGGGGTCACTCGCTCGTCAGAATGCGGCAATACGTTGCAGCGGCGAGCAAGTTTAAATTACATTTTTTCCTTTACAAATGTCAGTATTGCTGCAGCAGGTTCTACACATTGTACAGATGCGCCACTTCAAAGGAACAATATTTAAAAGAGTTTTTCATTTTCATTGTTTTACTTTAAGCATCAATAAAATCACTGCACCTTTAAAAACGAAATATTGCTTTAAAGAATTATGTTTTGCATTGATTCATGTCCCTCAGGGCAGTACCTGGGTCCCCATACACTTTATTATGCCAATAACTTGCCTATAAGCCTTTAAAATTAGCACTTTAGATTTTTCATGTTTGTGTCCCATAGACTTTAATGGGGTTCGCATGTTCACTAGAACTTTTTGCCTGTTTGCCGTGTTCTGGTGCGAATCAAACCGGGAGGGGGTGTTCAGCCCATCCCTATTAGGCATGACCAATAATTGTAATAATTAACATCTCCCCGTTTTGATATATTTTAACACAGGACCCTTATGGTCTTAAGAAATAATAATAATATCCCTCATACAGAATCATTCCCCATCCCCAGTAAGTATCTCCACATGCAGTGTTTTCTATATATATTTTCCCCACATACCTTTATTTTAATTGTGTAATTGTTTAATTGTCTTTATTTTACTAGTTCCAATCATGTTTTATTAATTTTATTATTAATTTTAACCTCTGTATATACTGTGATCCACCCATGAAATTTTCCTATATACCATATATATATATATACCTGCTCGCTTGCCAGTGGTGTGTCTAGTGCAGAGAAGGGTGGCGGCTGCCCAGCTCTTTTTAGCCACATCAAAGATGTCTGATGGCACTGCCTGATAAAGAAGCACGCATGCTCCGAAAGCGTGCACGGACTCAGCCTCCCTCACGCAGAGACTTCCTGCTGATGGCTTCCTCCTGCATCTCCTCCATCCAGCCTGGGACACCGGAAACCACCGGGGCCGCCAGGTACGATGACAACGCGCCCTCCAGCTGACACCCCATATCTCTGCTATTACTTGGCTGACAGTTACAGTGTGTCCAGAATCACCATTGTCTAATAATTGCATTACCTTTAAATAAACTTGTTTTTTGATAATGCTACACTCAGATTAGTGCTGCTCCTTTCTCCTTGTGTCTCAGGACCTACAGAGTTTCTTCTGCCCTTCAGCGGGCTGTCTTTCCAGTGTGTGCACAAGGATCCTTGTCAGTGGCGGCTGGTGCACCATTGGTAGGGATGCCGGCAGACGCACCAGACCCCCCAGCCCCTCCAGCCCCTCGGTGCACCATACCCACACCCCCCCGGTCCCCTGCCCATTCACCCTGTGCTGACAGGCGGCAGCTTCCCCCTCAGTCTCCTGCGTGTCCCGTCTCTGATGCTTGGTGCGTCTCCTCAGCCGTACATTTCCTCCCTCCTCCTTCTCCCTTTCCTCCGATTAAGGCTAATAGGATGGCTCCTCCTTTCAGCTGCTTCCTGATTGGCCGGGAGAAGAATCAGTTTGATAATAGCGAATATTCATTCGCTATTGGCACACAACTGTGTGGGCTAGGAGCGTCCCGAGCCCAACCATTTTTGAAGCCCATTAGAGCCTCTGGCTCTAATCCCGTGCTTCAACCCCCCCCACTGGAATCCATGCATCCAGCACCCTGTATGTACATAAGGGGGCCAGACCTATGGATGGGGGGGTGGAGCCCATGCATCCCCAGGACATACGGACTTTTAGAATATATGGACTTTTCCTCCTCCCCCCACCCTGTATCTGGATTGATCTGTCTGATTATGGGTGAAGCGATGTGCTGACGTCACCATCTCTCTTCTCGTGTACCAACGATCGGGTTTGTTTAGATGTGTGCTGGCCGACACACTAAACATAAGACTTTTAGATGTCAGCTCATTGTGTATTGCTGTGAGTGAGATCCCTAATCAACCTAAAGGATATTTTACACTATGTGGAGCCGTTTTGGTTTCTTTTTCGGTGGCAACCCTCTATCCATTTCCATTTGATACCATCCGGAGTGTGGAATGATCCTAAAGGGTGGAGAAAGGCCCTGGCTGGGTTTAAGCCGCAGGCGTTCATTGACCCCCTGTGACAAGGGGTCCACTGGAGCTGGTAAGCCTTTCCATAGTTGGTGGTGGATTCACTGGGCTATTTGGTGATGGACACGAATATGGAATTATTCACTTTGTCATGTTAATCTAGACTATTTTTCACATGTATCATTTGTTTGGTACACATATGGACTTTAATTAAGTTTGATTTGTATAGCGCAATTTTTTACCTATTTCTATTGTGATATACATGCCATACCCCCCCAATAGAGGTGTCCTCTCATCAACCATAGCGCTCCAACTACCATTGTTTTTTTGACTGAATCTATCTACTACTTCTTTACTCTTCTTTGTGTTTCTTGCCTCCCTCCAATCTCCAGTTTTTTCATAGTTCTACTGCTAACCCTGGGCCTTTCCAGGGAAGGCATCTTGTTTCACCCGCATGATTCTGCTGATGTATTGCATAGAATATGGGAATAATGTTTTGATTCAAATATTTTCTAAAATGTTTTCTCTATTTTAATAGTCAATGTACCGATATCTGTTATAAGCTGTAATTCTTACCTACTGGTCCTCCCTGCATAGTGTCAAGAATTATTTTTCCTCCATGTTGCAAATTTCCCAACTTTGTATGCAAATCCTTCAATACAAATATTGAACAAGAAAATCAGTGAAGATATCTGTTTTACAGCTTTTAACTGTGAACAAGTTTATTAACTTAAAAAGTTAAAAGAAACACTAAAAATGGTATGCATGCCTGTGGTGCAACATTGCAAAAGGAAAATATTCTACTTAGTGCATCATTCATTGTGTTCAAGACTTAAAGTCAAACTTCCATGAAAAAACTTTACTGACAGACCCCAAACACTTATTTGCTAGAAAAATGCAATTTGTTTTTGACAAGTGGTCAGTGGCGTCCCATCCATTAGGGGCACATGGGCGCCACCCCCCTATCCATGCACCCCTAATGTACATGCAGGGTGCCGGATGCATGGATTCCAATGGGGAGGAGGGTTTTGAAGCACGTGATTAGAGCCAGAGCCTCCAAAAGGCTCCAAAAAAAGGGTGGGCTTGGGGCGCAGAGCACTGAGCCCGAGCCCACCCAGTTGTGTGATGATAGCGAATGATTATTCGCTATTGTCACACTGATCCTCCTCCCGGCCAATCAGGAAGCGGGCCCTGAGAGCTGTCACTTGATAGGCTGAAAGGGCAGGCGATCCTATTGGATGCCTAAGAGGAGGAGGGAGGAGATGCATGGCGGAAGACTCCATGATGCAGAGGAGGAGGGGACGCAATAGAAGCCACCACCTGGCGCCTGCTGCCCATCGCCCATAGGAGCACAGCCCGTCTGCAACCTAGATGGGGTGTGGGGCTGGATGACTTCAAGACCCCCCAAGGGGGTTCAGGAGATCGACTGACAGTGGGGGAGGGTGGTTGTCTGCCCCCCAAAAAAAACCCAGCTGCCAATGCAAGTGGTTTTAGCCAAAATGTGATTAGGGGGGTGGTAGACCATCGGTAAAGCAGACATTCAATTCTCCTGGAAGCCCCACATTGAGTTTAATATGTAGGTACAACTCTTAAATATCACTGTAAGGCTGGGTTCACACTGCCACATGGAGCGGCTCACAGCAGGGGTCCGATGCCTCTCTGTTCATCCCTTCAGATCCGATTTTTGGCTGAATTTGGACCTGAAACGGACCAGAAAACACACTGGACTCCTGTGTAATTCACACCGGAGCTGCTCCCTAGAGATCTGGTCACAATCTCTTGACATGTGAACTGGATGCAGGGAAGCCAGCAACCATTTTGCAATAGTGTGAATCCAGCCTAAAAAGTTATTTGTATCTGTTGTCAAGCAAATGCTTCCTTGAATTTAAGTTGGGCTGACGAAGAATTTTGTAACATTTTGGAAAAAAGATATAAACTAGCAGTCCAGCATTAGAGGTCAGGATGGCAAAAATCTCCCTTTGGTGCTCAGATAGGCCGGGATCATGTCAATCCAGACACTGCAGAACACCAGCATGCTGAAGGTGATGTATTTGGCTTCATTAAAACTGTCCGGTAATGTCCTGGCTAAAAACGCTGTAATAAAACTGAAAGCAGCAAGGATCCCTATATAACCCAGGACAGAGTAGAACCCGATAACTGACCCTTCATTACACTGAACGATGATCTTTGTTTGATATGATCGTTTGTCCAACTCCTGGAACGGGGGAGAGACCGACAACCATGCAATGCAGATTAAAACTTGCAATGATGAGCAGATGAAGACAACAGAATTGGGCAGCTTTACTCCAACCCATTTTTTCCACACACTGCCCGGTTTGGTGGCTTTGAAAGCAAGCCAAACCATCACAGTCTTGCCCAACATAGAGGAGACTGCTATGGTAAAAAGAAATCCAAAAGATGTTTGGCGTAGCCAGCAGGTTGTATCCATGGGACGACCCAGGAACAAGAACACACAGAGGAAACCCAACATGATGGAGACCAGGAGGACAAAGCTGAAGCTCTTGTTATTGGCTCTGACAATGGGGTTATCTCCATATGAAATAAATACAGTCATTGTCGAAAAAGTTAAAATGCAAAGCAATAAAGAGATAACCATGAAAAATAAAGATAGATTATCAGTATAAAACAAAAACTCTATCAGCTTGGGATTACATTCAGTTTTGTTCTCATTTGGCCATTCGTGGTCCAAACACCTCATGCAGTTGTCACTTCCTGAAAAAAAAAAAAAGAATTTTAGAACATGTTTGATATTAGTTTTGAATTTACACAGAATAAAAAGGATTCTGGACAAAAACTATAAAAGTCCATGCAATGTTTTCATATGGAAAAAGCCAACGTAATATACATATTAACCATTTGACCTCCCTTCATGACCAGGCCATTTTTTTGCGATACGGCACTGTTTTATTTTAACTGACATTTGCGCGGTCATGCAACGCTGTATCCAAATTAAATTTATGTCCTTTGTTTCCCACAAATAGAGCTTTCTTTTGGTGGTATTTGATCACCTCTGCGGTTTTTATTTTTTGTGCTATAAACTAAAAATACCGACAACTTTGGAAGAAAAAAGAAACAATATTTTTTACTTTCTGCTTTAAAACATATCCAATTAAAAAAAATGTAAAAATCTAATTTCTTCCTAAATTTAGGCCAATATGTATTCTGCTACATGTTTTTGCTAAAAAAAAATTCCCAATAAGTGTATATTGATTGGTTTACACATCTACAAACTATGGTATATATTTCGGGAATTTTTATTTTTTTGACACTTTGCAGGAACCAGCAACACCAAAACATTGATCAGTGCTAAAAATATGCACAGTCACTGTACTAATGACATTGGCTGTTTACATAGGCAGATCCCCGTTCTTTGTGGTTTATCAATGATCGTCGAGTGCCGGAGGACACTGAGTGCCCGACACCCCCAGATCGACTTCACAGCAGAAGAGCCCCCTGCAGGCGGTAGTGCAGGATCACTTACAGTATATAAGTAAAACTGCTATAGGGCAGTCAGCAAGTGGTTAGGAACTCCCTCCAGTAGGTACAGTGTAGAGGGGTCATTTTATTCTTTCTATAAGATTTCTGGAACTGCCCATAGGGAAGTATTGCATGCATGAGAGTTTGATGGTGTGTATGTGACATCATCAAAGTATAATAAAGGTATATCTTCTTAAAGTGTAAGGGACTCTTCAGGGTTCTAGTAATAGAGGATAAATGATGTATAGAAAGAATAATTGTTAAATAAATACAATAGACATGTGCAGTTCATTTTGTTCTGGATTTTCAGTTTTCGGAAATTCTGATGTATCCAATTTTTTTTATTACAAGAGTACCGAATTTAAACGAATCCAAAATAGCAAAAAAATTTTTTAAGGAAATTCTAATTCAAAATGATTTGAATAGTTTTCGAATTTAAAACGTTTTCAAATTCAAATAGTTTTAAATTTTCAAAGAGACTAAAATAGAAAAACATATAACAGAATAGAAAAGAATAGAATGGAATAGAATAAAAAAAAAAGAATAGCATAAAATAGAAAAAAATATATCCATCTTATGAAATGCAAATTTCAAATAGAATTAAATAAATACATTTGAATTTGAATACATAATTAAAGAATAGAATAGACTATAATGAAATAGAAAAGAATAGAATTGAAAAAAACAATAGAATAAATATAACCATTTCCCAAAATTCAAATAGAATCAATTTGAATTCTAATAGAATAGAGAATAGATTACAATAGAATATAAACTAACAGAATAGTATAGAAAAAAACACCAGAATAGAATAGAAGGAATATAACCATATTCCGCAATTCGAATTTTGAATAGAATAGAATAAAATAGAATAGAATAGAATAGAATAGAATACAATAGAAAATAATGTAATATAAAAGAATATAATACAATAAACAAATAGAAAAATAATAGAATTAAAAAAACAATAGAATAGAAAAAATATAATCATTTCCCAAAATTCAAATAGAATCAATTCAAATTTGAATAGAATGGAAAAGAATAGATTAGAATCCGTGTTAATTTAGTCGACTAAAACATTTTAGTCGACTAAATGAATACTATTTTAGTCGACTAAAATACAACTAAGACAAAAACAATTGAGATGACTAAAATACGACTAAAACTAAAATGCCATTTTAGTCAAGACTAAAATGGGACTAAAACTAAAATGGCATTTTAGTCAAAAGACTAAGACTAAAACTAAATTGAAATTTGACTTCAAAATTAACATTGGTCTGTAGTGCATGTTCTTACCTCTAACCCAAAAATAATAACATTTGAGATTTTTCACTCCAGCAGTATATAATGAGTTTGGAAATTGTAGAGAAATGTTAACTAATGCATTACAATTTAATTACACCCATTCGATTTTAGATGACTAAAATGAGATTTAGTCAACTAAAATGTTGGAGATTTAGTTGACTAAATACGATTAAAACTAAAACAATTACAGAAGACTAAAATGGGACTAAAACTAAAATGCCATTTTAGTCCTAAGACTAAAACTAAATTGAAATTTGCTGCCAAAGTTAACACTAGAGATGAGCAGAACACCCCCCAGTTCAGTTTGCACCAGAACCTGCAAACGGACCAAAAATTTGCACCGAACGTTAGAACCCCATTGACGTCTATGGGACTCGAGCGTTCAAAATCAAAAGTGCTAATTTTAAAGGCTAATTTGCATGGTATTGTCCTAAAAAGGGTTTGGGGACCCGGGTCCTGCCCAAGGGGACATGTATTAATGCAAAAATAAGTTTTAAAAACAGCTGTTTTTTTGGGAGCAGTGATTTTAATGATGCTTAAAGTAAAAAAAAAGTGAAATATTCCTTTAAATATCGTACCTGGGGGGTGTCTATAGTATGCCTGTAAATTGGCGTGTGTTTCCCGTGCTTAGAACAGTCCCTGCACAAAATAACATTTTTAAAGGAAAAAAAGTCATTTAAAACTGCTTGCGGCTTTAATGTAATGTTGGGTCCTGGCAATATGGATGAAAATCAGTGAGACAAACGGCATGGGTACCCCCCAGTCCATAATCAGGCCCTTTGGGTCTTGTATGGATATTAAGGGGAACCCCGCACCCAAATAAAAATAAAGGAAGGGTGTGGGTCCACCAGGCCCTATATACTCTGAACAGCAGTATTCAGGCGGTGCAAACAAGACAGGGACTGTAGATTTGTTGTTAAGTAGAATCTGTTTGTAATTTTGAACTGGTACATTTTTAACGTGTTTAGCTCCAGCCAAAAAATCTATTTTAAGCTTTTTGGAAAACATAGGGAAGGGTTATCACCCCTGTGACATTTGTTTTGCTGTCTGTGCTCCTCTTCAGAAGATTTCACCTCATTTTTTATTCCAATGACAAATGTTTTTTGAAAATTTGGGGTTTTTACTGAAACAAGGATTGGTGATAAAGCATCAGTGGAAAGGAGAAATGTTTTTGCCATATTAACTCTTACAGGACAGAATTTCCCTTCCTAGGGGTAGATTTCATCTCACTTCCTGTTGTCTCCTTCTGTTTGCAAGTAGGAGTCATTTGTAAGTTGGATGTTTGAAAGTAGGGGCCTGCCCTATATACGCAGCAGAAATTGTGGCCTTAGGTGTTGGTGTTACCACAACACTGTAAGCCCTCACAGGGCCCTGCTGTGAAATATTAGATCAAGAATTGTAATTATAATTGTAATTGTTGAACAGGGGCAGAAAAATTGGGCCTTTGGTGATGGTGGTGGTGCTGGTGACACAACACTGTAAGTCCTCACAGTTACTCTTGGTGGGCGCAGAAATGGGCCCTGCTGTGAAATATTAGATCAAGAATTGTAATTACATGCCCCTGTTGAACAAGTGTAGTTCTGCAACAGCTGGAGGCCGTAGTTTGAGGATCCCTGCTCTAGTTGGAGCGCAGGAACTAGCCCTGCTGCAAAGAATTGCATCAAAAATTGTAATTACACGCCCCTGTTGACCAGGGGCTGAAAAATTGGGCCTTAGCCACTGGTATTGGCGCCCAGAACCAAAAATGTTCTTACAAGCTATCAGCATGATCATTGAGGAGGAAGAGGATAATTACTCAGCATAACAGGATAGTCACTCGGCATCAGCATAGGCAGTCTTGAAGGGATCTGACATTTCAAAAAAAATTATTCGGTTACATCAGCATCAGGTGCTTGGTAGCTGGTGGTGATCCAAGACTTATTCATTTTTATGAAGGTCAGTCGATCGACTGAGTCGGTGGACAGACGCACCCTGTGATCGGTTACAAAGCCTCCAGCAGCACTGAATGTGCGTTCCGAAAGAACGCTGGATGCAGGACAGGCCAGTAGCTCAATTGCAAACTGTGCAAGCTCTGGCCAGTGATCCATCCTCAAGACCCAGTAACCCAGAGGATTTTCATTGGGAAAGATGTCCAAGTCAGATCTTGCCCCTAGGTATTCCTGCACCATGTAAAACAGACGCTGGCGATGGTTGCTGGAACCGATCATACCTTGGGGCTGCGGGCTAAAAAATTGTCTGAACGCATTGGTCAGACGGCCACCTTCTCCACCGCTCCTTCTTTGACTGACCGAAGCTTCAGCAACACATTGTCCAGGAACAGGAGTTTGTAACCTCCCAATCTCTGGGAACGCGTTTTTCAGACCTCACGCCGCAGGCCTCCAGAAGATGTTTCATCCTCTGCTTCCTCTGTGATGGCAAGATAAGGTCTGCAACCTTACCCTTGTAACGTGGACCAAGGAGGGTTGACAGCCAGTATTGATCTCTCTCCTTGATACCACGAATATGAGGATCCTTCCACAGACTTTGCAGGATCAGGGAGGCCATGCAGCGCAGGTTTGCTGAGGCATTCGGTCCGGACTCCTCTGGGTCACTAAGGATGACATGATCCACAGCCACCTCCTCCCAGCCACGTACAAGTCCATGGGTTTCTTGGGACTGTAAATTATCCCTTAAAGATTGCTGCTGATGCTGAGTGCCAGGCTCCACCTCCATGCTGACACAATCCTCCTCTTCCTCCTCTTCCTGTGTGATCGGCAGGCATGCAGAAACACTGTCTGGATAAAGGGGGCCTTGAGAGCTAAGGAAGTCCTCCTCTTCCTGCCTCTGTTCTGCCTCAAGTGCCCTGTCCATTATTCCACGCAGCGTGTGCTTCAACATCTCCCAAGCGGGAGATGTTTTGGCCACGCGAGATACGCTTGACACATATGTTGCAAATAGCAGCGGTGCGATCTGATGCACTGGTCTCAGAAAAGCCCACACGAAAGAACTTTTGGAATAACGTGCAGAGACAGCAGCACCCTGCACATGCAGAGCTCTGCGGTGTGATGCAGTTAGTGTGCTGCCCTTAGGCTGGCCCCTGGAGAGCATCCTACCTCATTGGTGATGTGCCTCCTCCTCCTCCTCCTCTCTCCTATCAGGCACCCAAGTTGAGTCAGTGACCTCATCATCCCCTCCCTCCTCATCACTGGAGCAAACCTGGCAGTATGCTGCAGCAGGGGGAACATGACTGCCAGATTGCTGTCCTTCTTGGGCACCCCCTCTGTCCGTGCTCACGTTACTGCCTTCATCTAGCTCAGTACCCTCATTAGAGCCTTCAAAATGCTGGGCATCCTCCTGGAGCATGTACCCAACACTGTGGTCAAACAGTTCGAGGGACTCCTCAGGAGGACATGGTGGGGTAGGGAAGGAGTCATTGATGCAATTGAGCCGAGGGAAGAGGTCGCGTTGGCTGCTGCTTTGTTAGACAAAGTACCCTGAGACTGGGTGAGAGAGGATGAGGAGGATGAGGACAACTTGGTAATCCACTCGATCAAGTCTTCCACATGTTGCGGCTCAACACGGCCAGCTGCCAAAAAAAAGGCCAAGCGTGTCCCACGGCCATGTGCTGATGAGGATGCACTGTGTCCACGACCAGCACTGTTGCCTCTAGACAAAGAGCCTGCTTGCCCTCTTTTATTGGCTTGTGACTGTCTGCCTCTCCTTGTTGGCCTTCCAGACTTACTATTGGCCTGCAGTGAGCTGCACAAAACTGGGATGTATATATATATATATATATATATATATCGATTATACTGCAGCTAGCAGTCAGCTGCCTGCCTGTAGTATTATTAGTATGATAACACCTGCACTTGTCTTCATGTAGCTATACTGTAGGTCAGACTGTGCAGGGTACACAGTACAGTAATTACAAATACTTCAATGAGCCTACACAAGCACCTGGCTGCAGGTTGCTATACTGTAGGTCAGACTGTGCAGGGTACACAGTACAGTAACTACAAATACTTCAATGAGCCTACACAAGCACCTGGTTGCAGGTTGCTATACTGTAGGTCAGACTGTGCAGGGTACACAGTACAGTAATTACAAATACTTCAATGAGCCTACACAAGCACCTGGCTGCAGGTTGCTATACTGTAGGTCAGACTGTGCAGGGTACACAGTACAGTAACTACAAATACTTCAATGAGCCTACAAAAGCACCTGGTTGCAGGTTGCTATACTGTAGGTCAGACTGTGCAGGGTACACAGTACAATAACTACAAATACTTCAATGAGCCTACACAAGCACCTGGCTGCAGGTTGCTATACTGTAGGTCAGACTGTGCAGGGAACACAGTACAGTAACTACAAATACTTCAATGAGCCTATACAAGCACCTGGCTGCAGGTAGCTATACTGTAGGTCAGACTGTGCAGGGTACACGGTAAAGTAGCTGGAAATACTTCAATGAGCCTACACAAGCAACTGGCTGCAGGTTGCTATACTATGGTCAGACTGTGCAGGGTACACAGTACAGTAACTACAAATACTTCAATGAGCCTACACAAGCACCTGGCTGCAGGTAGCTATACTGTAGGTGAGACTGTGCAGGGTACACAGTACAATAACTAGAAATATTTCAAAGAGCCTACACAAGCACCTGGCTGCAGGTTGCTATACTGTAGGTCAGACTGTGCAGGGTACACAGTACAGTAACTACAAATACTTAAATGAGCCTACACAAGGATCTGGCTGCAGGTAGCTATACTGTAGGTCAAACTGTACAACGTACACAGTACAGTAGCTGGAAATACTTCAATGAGCCTATACACGCACCTGGCTGCAGGTTGCTATACTGTAGGTCAGACTGTGCAGGGTACACAGTAAAGTAGCTGGAAATTAGGGATGAGCTTCGAGTTCGAGTCGAACTCATGTTCGACTCGAACATTGGCTGTTCGCAAGTTCACCGAACAGCGAACAATTTGGGGTGTTCGCGGCAAATTCGAATGCTGCGGAACACCCTTTAAAAGTCTATGGGAGAAATCAAAAGTGCTAATTTTAAAGGCTAATATGCAAGTTATTGTCATAAAAAGTGTTTGGGGACCTGGGTCCTGCCCCAGGGGACATGGATCAATGCAAAAAAAAGTTTTAAAAACGGCCGTTTTTTCAGGAGCAGTGATTTTAATAATGCTTAAAGTCAAACAATAAAAGTGTAATATCCCTTTAAATTTCGTACCTGGGGGGTGTCTATAGTATGCCTGTAAAGGGGCGCATGTTTCCTGTGTTTAGAACAGTCTGACAGTAAAATGACATTTTGAAGGAAAAAACTCATTTAAAACTACCCGCGGCTATTGCATTGCCGACAATACACATAGAAGTTCATTGATAAAAACGGCATGGGAATTCCCCAAAGGGGAACCCCGAACCAAAATTAAAAAAAAAAAAATGACGTGGGAGTCCCCCTAAATTCCATACCAGGCCCTTCAAGTCTGATATGGATATTAAGGGGAACCCCGGCCAAAATTTAAAAAAAAAAATGACGTGGGGTTCCCCCTAAATTCCATACCAGACCCTTCAGGTCTGGTATGGATTTTAAGGGGAACCCCGCGCCAAAAAAAAAAAAAAAAACGGCGTGGGGTCCCCCCAAAAATCCATACCAGACCCTTATCCGAGCACGCAACCTGGCAGGCCGCAGGAAAAGAGGGGGGATGAGAGTGCGGCCCCCCCTCCTGAACCGTACCAGGCCACATGCCCTCAACATTGGGAGGGTGCTTTGGGGTAGCCCCCCAAAACACCTTGTCCCCATGTTGATGAGGACAAGGGCCTCATCCCCACAACCCTGGCCGGTGGTTGTGGGGGTCTGCGGGCGGGGGGCTTATCGGAATCTGGAAGCCCCCTTTAACAAGGGGACCCCCAGATCCTGGCCCCCCCCCTGTGTGAAATGGTAAGGGGGTACAAAAGTACCCCTACCATTTCACTAAAAAACTGTCAATAATGTTAAAAATGACAAGAGACAGTTTTTGACAATTCCTTTATTTAAATACTTCTTCTTTCTTCTATCTTCCTTCATCTTCTGGTTCTTCTGGCTCTTCTGGTTCTTCCTCTGGCGTTCTCGTCCAGCATCTCCTCCGCGGCGTCTTCTATCATCTTCTCCTCGGGCCGCTCCGCACCCATGGCATGGGGGGAGGCTCCCGCTCTTCTCTTCTTCTTCATCTTCTTCTCTTCTTCTCTTCTTCTTTTCTTCTCTTCTTCATTTTCTTCTCCGGCCACTCCGCACCCATGCTGGCATCATGGAGGGAGGCTTCTGCTGTGTGACGACGCTCCTCGTCTGACAGTTCTTAAATAACGGGGGCGGGGCCACCCGGTGACCCTGCCCCCCTCTGACGCACGGTGACTTGACGGGACTTCCCTGTGACGTCACGGGGAATGCCACAGGGAAGTCCCGTCATGTCCCGTGCGTCAGAGGGGGGCGGGGTCACCGGGTGGCCCCGCCCCCCGTTATTTAAGAACTGTCAGACAAGGAGCGCCGTCACACAGCGGGAGCCTCCCTCCATGATGCCAACATGGATGCGGAGCGGCCCGGAGAAGAAAATGAAGAAGAGAAGAAGAGAAGAAAAGAAGAAGAGAAGAAGATGAAGAAGATGAAGAGAAGAGCGGGAGCCTCCCCCCATGCCATGGGTGTGGAGCGGCCCGAGGAGAAGAAGATAGAAGACGCCGCGGAGGAGATGCTGGACGAGAACGCCGGAGGAAGAACCAGAAGAGCCAGAAGAACCAGAAGAACCAGAAGATGAAGGAAGATAGAAGAAAGAAGAAGTATTTAAATAAAGGAATTGTCAAAAACTGTCTCTTGTCATTTTTAACATTTTTGACAGTTTTTTAGTGAAATGGTAGGGGTACTTTTGTACCCCCATACCATTTCACACAGGGGGGGGGCCGGGATCTGGGGGTCCCCTTGTTAAAGGGGGCTTCCAGATTCCGATAAGCCCCCCGCCCGCAGACCCCCACAACCACCGGCCAGGGTTGTGGGGATGAGGCCCTTGTCCTCATCAACATGGGGACAAGGTGTTTTGGGGGGCTACCCCAAAGCACCCTCCCAATGTTGAGGGCATGTGGCCTGGTACGGTTCAGGAGGGGGGGCCGCACTCTCGTCCCCCCCTCTTTTCCTGCGGCCTGCCAGGTTGCGTGCTCGGATAAGGGTCTGGTATGGATTTTTGGGGGGACCCCACGCCGTTTTTTTTTTTTTTTTTGGCGCGGGGTTCCCCTTAAAATCCATACCAGACCTGAAGGGTCTGGTATGGAATTTAGGGGGAACCCCACGTCATTTTTTTTTTTTTAATTTTGGTTCGGGGTTCCCCTTTGGGGAATTCCCATGCCGTTTTTATCAATGAACTTCTATGTGTATTGTCGGCAATGCAATAGCCGCGGGTAGTTTTAAATGAGTTTTTTCCTTCAAAATGTCATTTTGCTGTCAGACTGTTCTAAACACAGGAAACATGCGCCCCTTTACAGGCATACTATAGACACCCCCCAGGTACGAAATTTAAAGGGATATTACACTTTTATTGTTTGACTTTAAGCATTATTAAAATCACTGCTCCTGAAAAAACGGCCGTTTTTAAAACTTTTTTTGCATTGATCCATGTCCCCTGGGGCAGGACCCAGGTCCCCAAACACTTTTTATGACAATAACTTGCATATTAGCCTTTAAAATTAGCACTTTTGATTATTCATGTTCGTGTCCCATAGACTTTAACGGTGTTCGCATGTTCGAACGAACTTTTTTTCCTGTTCGCATGTTCTGGTGCGAACCGAACAGGGGGGTGTTCGGCTCATCCCTACTGGAAATACTTCAATGAGCCTACACAAGCACCTGGATGCAGGTTGTTATACAGTAGGTCAGACTGTGCAGGGTACACAGTACAGTAACTACAAATACTTAATTGAGCCTACACAAGCACCTGGCTGCAGGTAGCTATACTGTAGTTCAGACTGTGCAGGGTACACAGTACAGTAGCTGGAAATATTTCAATGAGCCTACACAAGCACCTGGCTGCAGGTTGCTATACTGTACGTCAGACTGTGTAGGGTACACAGTACAGTAGCTGGAAATACTTTAATGAGCCTACACAAGCACGTGGCTGCAGGCTGCTATATTGTAGGTTAGACTGTGCAGGGTACACAGTACAGTAACTACAAATACTTCAATGAGCCTACACAAGCACCTGGCTGCAGGTAGCTATACTGTAGGTCAGACTGTGCAAGGTACACGGTAAAGTAGCTGGAAATACTTCAATGAGCCTACACAAGCACCTGGCTGCAGGTAGCTATACTGTAGGTCAGACAGTGCAGGGTACACAGTAAAGTACCTGGAAATACTTCAATGAGCCCATACAAGCCCCTGGCTGCAGGTTGCTATACTGTAGGTTAGACTGTGCAGGGTACACAGTACAGTACTACAAATACTTCAATGAGCCTACACAAGCACCTGGCTGAAGGTAACTATACTGTAGGTCAGACTGTGCAAGGTACACGGTAAAGTAGCTGGAAATACTTCAATGAGCCTACACAAGCACCTGGCTGCAGGTAGCTATACTGTAGGTCAGACTGTGCAGGGTACACAGTACAGTACTACAAATACTTCAATGAGCCTACACAAGCACATGGCTGCAGGTAACTATACTGTAGGTCAGACTGTGCAAGGTACACGGTAAAGTAGCTGGAAATACTTCAATGAGCCTACACAAGCACCTGGCTTCAGGTAGCTATGCTGTAGGTCAGACTGTGCAGGGTACACGGTAAAGTAGCTGGAAATACTTCAATGAGCCTACACAAGCACCTGGCTGCAGGTTGCTATACTGTAGGTCAGACTGTGCAGGGTACAAAGTACAGTAACTGGAAATACTTTAATGAGCCCACACAAGCACCTGGCTACAGGCTACTACACTGTAGGTTAGACTGTGCAGGGTACACAGTACAGTAACTACAAATACTTCAATGAGCCTACACAAACCCCTGGCTGCAGGTTGCTATACTGTAGGTCAGACTGTGCAGGGTACACAGTACAGTAACTACAAATACTTCAATGAACCTACACAAGCACCTGGCTGCAGGTAAGTATACTGTATGTCAGACTGTGCAAGGTAGACGGTAAAGTAGCTGGAAATACTTCAATGAGCCTACACAAGCAACTGGCTGCAGGTAGCTATACTGTAAGTCAGACTGTGCAGGGTACACGGTAAAGTAGCTGGAAATACTTCAATGAGCCTACACAAGCTCCTGGCTACAGGTTTCTATTCTGTATGTCAGACTGTGCAGGGTACACAGTACAGTAACTACAAATACTTCAATGAGCCTACACAAGCACCTGGCTGCAGGTAGCTATACTGTAGGTTAGACTGTGCAGTGTACACAGTATAGTAACTATAAATATTTCAATGAGCCAAAACAAGCACCTGGCTGCAGGTAGCTATACTGTAGGTCAGACTGTGCAGGGTACACAGTACAGTAGCTGGAAATACTTCAATGAGCCTAAACAAGCACCTGGCTGCAGGTTCCTATACTGTAGGTCAGACTGTGCAGGGTACACGGTAAAGTAGCTGGAAATACTTCAATGAGCCTACACAAGCCCCTCGCTGCAGGTTGCTATACTGTAGGATAGACTGTGCAGGGTACACAGTACAGTAACTACAAATACTTCAATGAGCCCCCACAAGCACCTGGCTTCAGGTAGCTATACTGTAGGTCAGACTGTGCAAGGTACATAGTACAGTTGCTGGAAATACTTTAATGAGCCTACACAAGCACCTGGCTGCAGGCTGCTATACTGTAGGTTAGGATGTGCAGGGTACACAGTACAGTAACTACAAATACTTAATTGAGCCTACACAAACACCTGGCTGTAGGTAGCTATACTGTAGGCCAGACTGTGCAGGGTACACAGTACAGTAGCTGGAAATACTTCAATGAGCCCACACAAGCACCTGGCTGCAGGTTGCTATACTGTAGGTCAGACTGTGTAGGCTACACAGTACAGTATCTACAAATACTTCAATGAGCCTACACAAGCACCTGTCTGCAGGGTACACAGTACAGTAACTGGAAATACTTTAATGAGCCTACACAAGCACCTGGCTGCAGGTTGCTATACTGTAGGTCAAACTGTGCAGGGTACACAGTACAGTAGCTGGAAATACTTCAATGAGCCTACACAAGCACCTGGCTGAAGGTAGCTATACTGTAGGTCAGACTGTGCAGGGTACACAGTACAGTAGCTGGAAATACTTCAATGAGCCTACACAAGCACCTGGCTGCAGGTAGCTTTACTGTAGGTCAGACTGTGCATTGTACACAGTACAGTAACTGGAAATACTTTATTGAGCCTACACAAGCACCTGGCTGCAGGTTGCTATACTGTAGGTCAAACTGTGCAGGGTGCACAGTACAGAAGCTGGAAATACTTCAATGAGCCTACACAAGCACCTGGCTGCAGGTTGCTATACTGTAGGTCAAACTGTGCAGGGTACACAGTACAGTAGCTGGAAATACTTCAATGAGCCTACACAAGCACCTGGCTGCAGGTAGCTATACTGTAGGTTAGACTGTGCAAGGTACACAGTACAGTTGCTGGAAATACTTTAATGAGCCTACACAAGCACCTGGCTGCAGGCTGCTATACTGTAGGTTAGACTGTGCAGGGTACACAGCACAGTAACTACAAATAGTTCATTGAGCCTACACAAGCACCTGGCTGCAGGTAGCTATACTGTAGGTTAGACTGTGCAAGGTACACAGTACAGTTGCTGGAAATACTTTAATGAGCCTACACAAGCACCTGGCTGCAGGCTGCTATACTGTAGGTTAGACTGTGCAGGGTACACAGCACAGTAACTACAAATAGTTCATTGAGCCTACACAAGCACCTGGCTGCAGGTAGCTATACTGTAGGTCAGACTGTGCAGGGTACACAGTACAGTAGCTGGAAATACTTCAATGAGCCTACACAAGCACCTGGATGCAGGTTGCTATATTGTAGGTCAGACTGTGCAGAGTACACAGTAAAGTAGCTGGAAATACTTCAATGAGCCTAAACAAGCACCTGGCTGCAAGTTGCTATACTGTAGGTAAGACTGTGCAGGGTACACAGTACAGTAGCTGGAAATACTTCAATGAGCCTACACAAGCACCTGGCTGCAGGTTGCTATACTGTAGGTCAGACTGTGCAGGCTACACAGTACAGTAACTACAAATACTTCAATGAGCCTACACAAGCACCTGGCTGCAGGTAACTATACTGTAGGTCAGACTATGCAGGGTACACAGTACAGTAACTGGAAATACTTCAATGAGCCTACACAAGCACCTGGCTAAAGGTTGCTATACTGTAGGTCAAACTGTGCAGGGTACACAGTACAGTAGCTGGAAATACTTCAATGAGCCTACACAAGCACCTGGCTGCAGGTTGCTATTCTGTAGGTTAGACTGTGCAGGGTACACAGTACAGTAGCTGGAAATACTTCAATGAGCCAACACAAGCTCCTGGCTACAGGTTGCTATTCTGTATGTCAGACTGTGCAGGGTACACAGTACAGTAACTACAAATACTTCAATGAGCCTACACAAGCACCTGGCTGCAGGTAGCTATACTGTAGGTCAGACTGTGCAGGGTACACAGTACAGTAGCTGGAAATACTTTAATGAGCCTACACAAGCACCTGGCTTCAGGTTGCTATACTGTAGGTCAGACTGCGCAGGCTACACAGTACAGTAACTACAAATACTTCAATGAGCCTACACAAGCACCTGGCTGCAGGGTACACAGTACAGTAACTGGAAATACCTTAATGAGCCTACACAAGCACCTGGCTGCAGGTTGATATACTGTATGGCAAACTGTGCAGGGTGCACAGTACAGTAGCTGGAAATACTTCAATGAGCCTACACAAGCACCTGGCTGCAGGTTGCTATACTGTAGGTCAGACTGTGAAGGGTACACAGTACAGTAACTACAAATACTTCAATGAGCCTACACAAGCACCTGGCTGCAGGGTACACAGTACATTAATTGGAAATACTTTAATGAGCCTACACTAGCACCTGGCTGCAGGTTGCTATACTGTAGGTCAAACTGTGCAGGGTACACAGTACAGTAGTTGGAAATACTTTAATGAGCCTACACAAGCACCTGGCTGCAGGTTTTTATACTGTACGTCAGACTGTGCATGGTACACAGTACAGTAACTACAAATACTTCAATGAGCCTACACAAGCCCCTGGCTGCAGGTTGCTATTCTGTAGGTCAGACTGTGCAGGGTACACAGTACAGTAACTACAAATACTTCAATGAGCCTACACAAGCACCTGGCTGCAGGTTGCTATACTGTAGGTCAAACTTTGCAGGGTACACAGTACAGTAGCTGGAAATACTTCAATGAGCCTACACAAGCACCTGGCTGCAGGTTGCTATACTGTAGGTCAGACTGTGCAGCGTACACAGTACAGTAACTACAAATACTTCAATGAGCCTACACAAGCACCTGGCTGCAGGTAGCTATACTGTAGGTCAGACTGTGCAGGGTACACAGTAAAGTACCTGGAATTACGTCAATGAGCCTACACAAGCACCTGGCTGCAGGTTGCTATACTGTAGGTAAGACTGTGCAGGGTACACAGTACAGTAGCTGGAAATACTTCAGTGAGCCTACACAAGCACCTGGCTGCAGGTTGCTATACTGTAGGTCAGACTGTTCAGGCTACACAGTACAGTAACTACAAATACTTCAATGAGCCTACACAAGCACCTGGCTGCAGGTAACTATACTGTAGGTCAGACTGTGCAAGGTACACAGTACAGTTGCTGGAAATACTTTAATGAGCCTACACAAGCACCTGGCTGCAGGCTGCTATACTGTAGGTCAAACTGTGCAGGGAACATAGTACAGTAGCTGGAAATAATTCAATGAGCCTACACAAGCACCTGGCTGCAGGTTGCTGTACTGTAGGTTAGACTGTGCAGGGTACACAGTACAGTAACTACAAATACTTCAATGAGCCTACACAAGCACCTGGCTGCAGGTAGCTATACTGTAGATCAGACTGTGCAGGGTACACAGTACAGTAGCTGGAAATACTTCAATGAGTCTATACAAGCACCTGGCTGCAGGTTGCTATACTCTAGGTCAGACTGTGCAGGGTACACAGTACAGTAGCTGGAAATACTTCAATGAGCCTACACAAGCACCTGGCTGCAGGTAGCTATACTGTAGGTCAAACTGTGCAGGGTACATAGTACAGTAGCTGGAAATACTTCAATGAGCCCACACAAGCACCTGGCTGCAGGTTGCTATACTGTAGGTCAGACTGTGTAGGCTACACAGTACAGTATCTACAAATACTTCAATGAGCCTACACAAGCACCTGTCTGCATTGTACACAGTACAGTAACTGGAAATACTTTAATGAGCCTACACAAGCACCTGGCTGCAGGTTGCTATACTGTAGGTCAAACTGTGCAGGGTACACAGTACAGTAGCTGGAAATACTTCAATGAGCCTACACAAGCACCTGGCTGCAGGTTACTATACTGCAGGTCGGACTGTGCAGGGTACACAGTACAGTAACTACAAATACTTCAATGAGCCTACACAAGCACCTGGCTGCAGGGTACATAGTACAGTAACTGGAAATACTTTAATGAGCCTACACAAGCACCTGGCTGCGGGTAGCTATACTGTAGGTCAGACTGTGCAAGGTACACGGTAAAGTAGCTGGAAATACTTCAATGAGCCTACACAAGCACCTGGCTAAAGGTAGCTATACTGTAGGTCAGACTGTGCAGGGTACACAGTACAGTAGCTGGAAATACTTCAATGAGCCTACACAAGCACCTGGCTGCAGGTTGCTATACTGTAGGTCAGACTGTGCAGGGTACACAGTAAAGTAGCTGGAAATACTTCAATGAGCCTACACAAGCACCTGGCTGCAGGTAGCTATACTGTAGGTCAGACTGTGCATTGTACACAGTACAGTAACTGGAAATACTTTATTGAGCCTACACAAGCACCTGGCTGCAGGTTGCTATACTGTAGGTCAAACTGTGCAGGGTGCACAGTACAGAAGCTGGAAATACTTCAATGAGCCTACACAAGCACCTGGCTGCAGGTTGCTATACTGTAGGTCAAACTGTGCAGGGTACACAGTACAGTAGCTTAAATACTTCAATGAGCCTACACAAGCCCCTGTCTGCAGGTTGCTATACTGTAGGTCAGACTGTGCAGCGTGCACAGTACAGTAACTACAAATACTTCAATGAGCCTACACAAGCACCTGGCTGCAGGTAGCTATACTGTAGGTTAGACTGTGCAAGGTACACAGTACAGTTGCTGGAAATACTTTAATGAGCCTACACAAGCACCTGGCTGCAGGCTGCTATACTGTAGGTTAGACTGTGCAGGGTACACAGTACAGTAACTACAAATAGTTCATTGAGCCTACACAAGCACCTGGCTGCAGGTAGCTATACTGTAGGTCAGACTGTGCAGGGTACACAGTACAGTAGCTGGAAATACTTCAATGAGCCTAAACAAGCACCTGGCTGCAAGTTGCTATACTGTAGGTAAGACTGTGCAGGGTACACAGTACAGTAGCTGGAAATACTTCAATGAGCCTACACAAACACCTGGCTGCAGGTTGCTATACTGTAGGTCAGACTGTGCAGGCTACACAGTACAGTAACTACAAATACTTAAATGAGCCTACACAAGCACCTGGCTGCAGGTAACTATACTGTAGGTCAGACTGTGCAGGGTACACAGTACAGTAACTGGAAATACTTCAATGAGCCTACACAAGCACCTGGCTGCAGGTTGCTATACTGTAGGTCAAACTGTGCAGGGTACACAGTACAGTAGCTGGAAATACTTCAATGAGCCTACACAAGCACCTGGCTGCAGGTTGCTATACTGTAGGTTAGACTGTGCAGGGTACACAGTACAGTAGCTGGAAATACTTCAATGAGCCAACACAAGCTCCTGGCTACAGGTTGCTATTCTGTATGTCAGACTGTGCAGGGTACACAGTACAGTAACTACAAATACTTCAATGAGCCTACACAAGCACCTGGCTGCAGGTAGCTATACTGTAGGTCAGACTGTGCAGGGTACACAGTACAGTAGCTGGAAATACTTTAATGAGCCTACACAAGCACCTGGCTGCAGGTTGCTATACTGTAGGTCAGACTGCGCAGGCTACACAGTACAGTAACTACAAATACTTCAATGAGGCTACACAAGCACCTGGCTGCAGGGTACACAGTACAGTAACTGGAAATACTTTAATGAGCCTACACAAGCACCTGGCTGCAGGTTGATATGCTGTATGTCAAACTGTGCAGGGTACACAGTACAGTAGCTGGAAATACTTCAATGAGCCTACACAAGCACCTGGCTGCAGGTTGCTATACTGTAGGTCAGACTGTGAAGGGTACACAGTACAGTAACTACAAATACTTCAATGAGCCTACACAAGCACCTGGCTGCAGGTTTTTATACTGTACGTCAGACTGTGCATGGTACACAGTACAGTAACTACAAATACTTCAATGAGCCTACACAAGCCCCTGGCTGCAGGTTGCTATTCTGTAGGTCAGACTGTGCAGGGTACACAGTACAGTAACTACAAATACTTCAATGAGCCTACACAAGCACCTGGCTGCAGGTTGCTATACTGTAGGTCAAACTTTGCAGGGTACACAGTACAGTAGCTGGAAATACTTCAATGAGCCTACACAAGCACCTGGCTGCAGGTTGCTATACTGTAGGTCAGACTGTGCAGCGTACACATTACAGTAACTACAAATACTTCAATGAGCCTACACAAGCACCTGGCTGCAGGTTGTTATACTGTAGGTCAGACTGTGCAGGCTACACAGTACAGTAGCTACAAATACTTCAATGAGCCTACACAAGCTCCTAGCTGCAGGTTGCTATACTGTAGGTCAGACTGTGCAGGGTACACAGTACAGTAACTACAAATACTTCAATGAGCCTACACAAGCAACTGGCTGCAGGTAGCTATACTGTATGTCAGACTGTGCAAGATACACGGTAAAGTAGCTGGAAATACTTCAATGAGCCTACACAAGCACCTGGCTGCAGGTAGCTATACTGTAAGTCAGACTGTGCAGGGTACACGTTAAAGTAGCTGGAAATACTTCAATGAGCCAACACAAGCTCCTGGCTACAGGTTGCTATTCTGTATGTCAGACTGTGCAGGGTACACAGTACAGTAACTACAAATACTTCAATGAGCCTACACAAGCACCTGGCTGCAGGTAGCTATACTGTAGGTTAGACTGTGCAAGGAACACAGTACAGTTGCTGGAAATACTTTAATGAGCCTACACAAGCACCTGGCTGCAGGCTGCTATACTGTAGGTTAGACTGTGCAGGGTACACAGTACAGTAACTACAAATATTTCAATGAGCCTACACAAACACCTGGCTGCAGGTAGCTTTACTGTAGGTCAGACTGTACAGGGTACACAGTAAAGTAGCTGGAAATACTTCAATGATCCTACACAAGCACCTGGCTGCAGGTTGCTATACTGTAGGTCAGACTGTGCAGGGTATACAGTAAAATAGCTGGAAATACTTCAATGAGCCTACACAAGCACCTGGCTGCAGGTTGCTATACTGTAGGTCAGACTGTGCAGGGTACACAGTCCAGTAGCTGGAAATACTTTAATAAGCCTACACAAGCAACTGGCTGCAGGTTGCTATACTGTTGTTCAGACTATGCAGGGTACACAGTACAGTAGCTGGAAATACTGTAAAAACACTTGCCTGCCTGTCAGTATATTAGGAAGAGAAGAACAGGATCTATCTAAACTGAATACAGTGTGTATATATATATATATATATATACAACACCTGGGATGCATATATATACACAATACACTGTAACTGACACTGTCTGTCTCTCTCTCTCTAACTCTGAACGCCAGAACACACTACACAGGGCCGCCGTGCAGGTGGCCTTATATAGTGTGCGGCGTGTACTAAACCCCCTGAGCTCTAATTGGCCAAAGCCTCCTTGGCTTTGGCCAATTACGACTCTCTGTTCAGATGGCGCTGTGATTGGCCAAGCATGTGCGTCATAGTGCATGCTTGGCCAATCATCAGCCAGCAATGCACTGTGATGCCCCAGTGAATTATGGGCCATGACGTGCCACTGTGCAGCGAACGGCCCCAATCGTTCGTAATTCGGCGAATGAGCGAACAGGTGATGTTTCAGTCGAACATGGGTTCGACTCGAATGCGAAGCTCAAAATTGGAAGATGGTTATATTCTTTCTATTCTAATATATTGTTGTTTTTTTCTATACTATTCTGTTATTGTACTCTTTTCTATTCTATTCAAATTTGAATTGATTCTATTTGAATTTGGGGAAATTATTATATTCTTTCTATTCCATTCTATTCTATTTTTTTTTATTCTATTCTTTTGTATTCTATTCTTTTCTATTCACATTTCAGAAGATGGTTATATTCTTTGTATTTTATTCTATTCATTTTTTTTTATTCTATTCTTTTATGTTATTTTATTTTCTATTCTTTTTTGTTCTGTTTTACTCTATTACATTCTATTATTTTATTTTCTGTTATATTCTTTTCTTTTCTATTCTATTCTATTCTATTCTATTCTATTCTATTCATATCTTTTTCTATTCTATTCCTTTATCTTCTTTTCCATTTTATTCTCTTTGGAAATTGGAAAACAAATTGAAAAATATTTGAATACAAATTTGGAAAATTTGAATCGATTTGGAAAATTTGAATCGATTCGAACACTAATAATCAAAATGAATGCCGAAAGCGAATTAAATGAATTTAACTAAACAAATTTATGTAAATAACAAACCGAAGCAAAACAATTTTTTTCGCTCTGCACATGTCTAGTTTACAATGTGAAAGATTATCAAACCAAAATAACAAAAAAAAGCAAACACAACTGATCCCATGGCAATATGCAGTTATATTTAGCATTTATATCGCATTAATACACAACTGACTTTGTTTCCAGTGCCTTCTATGGGTTTCCTTTCATTGCTTTTACCACCAACAGAAGTCTCTATATCTGTGTATCAAGCAGCCTGCTTGGCCTGGCCACCTCCTGGCTGAGACTTCCCTGTGTATGAAAAAGGGACATGGTTTTAGTTTTTGGTTCATCAATCACAATCATAAATTAGTACTCCAAACTAATATCTATTTAACATCATTGATTGGACAACCAGAAATATTTAGAAGAATGCTATACCTGGCTCAAGCTGGGCTCCTCCACATGTTGCTGCCTGGAAGGCCCAGGTTGGGTGTCATAAGCCTCAGCTGAGGGGGAAGGAAGCGTGGAAGGAAGAGTGGAGAGTGATGACCTGGGTTTAGTCTGACCTGCCAGAAAATGCAGCCTGTCATAGTACCACAGCCTGGGGACATAAATGTCATCTACAGCTCCTCATCTCTGGGAATCCTGGACCTTCCTGTGCTCCCTTAGATAAGTGCTCCTCATGGCACCAATTAGAACCTTCAAATAGGTGATGTCTGCTGTGGGGATCAGTGGCTTCACAAATTGCAGCAAATTATCCAGCGCTGCCTTGCTCTTTGTTTGGTTCTTATAATCAGGGTGATTTATCTGCCACAGACAGGGCAGCTCCCTGAACATATCTATGAAGATTGGCATAAAGTCCTGATCATTGACTAGATCCATTTTCACTGCAAGACACAACACAAGACAAACCCTAATGTCAGCCTAAAGTCTTTTAAACTTGTCCAAATACAGTCCTCAATCTAGAAGCAGTATAGGCCCAATTTTAAATCTTACCCTCGTTATCACGGTCGGCGCCTCCGATACTCCTTCCTCAGCTCACAGATCGTACGTACTACGCACGCGTGTTACGCTTTATAGACACTGCGCATGCGTGAAACTCCCCCCGCCCCTGATGTTCTTTCTAGTCTATTCCCCGCCCCTTCTCGTTCGGCACAGTGGGGGAAGAGCACATTGCAGAGATACAGCAGGTGCGTGCTAATAGCAGTAACGAGGAGGAGGAAAGTCTGGAGCCTGAAACGTCCCAATCCAGAAGGAGATGATTTAAGGCATCAAATAGGTCCTTTTGGGAGATGTTGGAGTTGGTCGACATACTGACAGGAAGTATGGACCTTACCCCAACCTCAATGTCAGAAAGGCCAAGATAATGGCGAAAGTGGTCAAAAGTCTGCAGAAGAATTTTGGGGTACGACGATCGAAAGATCAGCTCAGGAAGCGGTGGTCGGACCTCAAATTAAGAGAGCATGAGCAGTACAGAAGGATCAGGAGAGTGCTGCAAAAAAGTAAGTACTTGTCCTGTGTTCCTATTCTTTATTTTTAATATGTTTGTGCTGCTCCATGTGCTTTTCTTTACTGTTGTACAGTTTAAGGTCCACCTATCAGATTCCCCCTCCCCCCCTCTCATGGGCCATTTCTAACTTTTTAGGGGGGAGAACTTTTGGACAGGTCACCCTCTCCACTTCTTTGAGAGATGAATGCCTAAATAATGGGTATTACTTTGGCCAGCACCTCCTTACTTACACTATTGGCAGCCCACTGGACAGGTAAGAAGTGTCATAATACAAAGATATAAATACACATTGTACACATTTTAGCACATTTGGACATTCTGCTATTACCTATCAAGATAATAATAGTATACAAAACCTTTAAACAGTACCATTTGAAAGTATACAGGCAGGCCCTTGCACTACATGGGGGAATTCATCCATACATCTGACCACAAAAGAGATGGGTATAGTGTGTATGGGTTTGGCAAAATCAGCAGATAGAGGATTGAGGATAGATAGAGAATTGGTATCAGCTGACTTAGCAGTTGGGAGGAGGGAGGTTTCAAAATGATTTGGGGACACTCTGGCACTCTGCCTGAATTTAAAGCGCAAATCACATTTTTTTAACATTTTAGGGGGTTTTTAGGGCAAAGCACTACTATGGAGCTGACAAAATACATTGTTAAGTGACTACATGAGGTGAATATAGGGCCAGGAGACCATGCTTGGGAGGTAAGTGAAGGCAAATATGTATGAAGGGCAAAAAAATTACATAAAAATCCAGCATGCATGAGGACAAAGGGGACATTCACAGCATATTACAATCATGGTAATTAGGGAATGAGGAAAGAAATACAATATATTATCAAACATTCAATACAATAAAATGTGATATTAAAGGATAAAAATCTTACCTTCATATACTCCTTCTGCAGGACCTGAATGATGGCAGAACAGGTCTCTGGGATAATGATCCCCAGAGCCTGGGGGGAGATGCCTGTTGAGAACTTCAAGTCCTGCAGACTTCTCCCCGTCGCCAAGTACCGTAGGGTGGCGACTAGCCTCTGCTCCGGAGTGATGGCTTGCCTCATGCAGGTATCCTGCCTGCTGATATAGGGGGTCAGCGAAGCCAACAAACAGTGAAACAATATAATCCATTTATTTAACAACTTTAGTACAAGCCTGTATATACCTCTTTATTACCAGGTCATCTTTTCAGGATAGCTTGACTAAAAATTACCGTAGCCATGCCACACTGTGCCCAAATTAATTGTATATAATTTTTTTCAGGCAGGGAGAGCTTTCTTTTCGTTGTATTTAATAAATCCTTTACATAAAAATTTATCTTTATTACAATGAAATACAAATCCCTTAAATGGGAGACACGTGGCAAGAAATACCTGAGAAAAGCTTTAGTCATTCCATATATATTTGGTTTTAGATATTTTAGGCTGCGTAGTAAAGGCCCAATCAACTTCTGTTCAGTGTAAAGCCTCATGCACACGAGACGCTGTTAAACGCGTATTTAGAGGCAGTTGGACACTTTTTTCAACTGCCCCTGAACTCATTCAATGTTATCCTGTGTGTCCATGTACACAGTCTCGTTTTTTGGCGTTTTTAGGCAGTTGCGTTTAACCTCGTTTTTCCTGAAGCAAAATAATGGGTTCAGACGCAAAAGTTTTCCACATTTCAGATGCTACCGCGTTTAGCCGCGTTTGTGTTCATAAGCGTTTTTAAAGGTGAACTATTTTTTTACATCAAAAATCTCAAAAATGATGGCAAAGATGAAAAACCATTAAAAAAATATTTTAAACAATTGTAATTGCTTGCAATGATTCATAGACCAATTATATACCCTAATGAGCCCTTGATCCAATCCAACACACCACTAGCATTGCTGTTATCCGAAGTATAATTGGAATTTGACCCATATGACCCATAAGCAACTTGTGGCAGGTGACGTGGCAAGTGGACAACCCACAACTTGTGGCAAGTGGACAATACACAACATGTGGCAGGTAATGTGGCAAATGACAATCCAACTTGTGGCAAGTGACGTGGCAGGTGGCATGGCAAGTGGACAATACACAACTTGTGGCAGGTGACATGGCAAATGACAATCCAACTTGTGGCAGGTGATGTGGCAAGTGACGTGGCAAGTGACGTGGCAAGTGGACAATCCACAACTTGTGGCAAGTGACAATGCAACTTGTGGCATGTGACATGGTAAGTGATGTGGCAGGTGATGTGGCAAGTGGACAATCCACAACTTGTGGCAGGTGATGTGGCAAGTGGACAATCTGCAACTTGTGGCAAGTGATGTGGTACGTGGACAATCCACAACTTGTGGCATGTGATGTGGCAAGTGGACAATCCACAACTTGTGGCATGTGACGTGGCAAGTGGACAATCCACAACTTGTGGCAAGTGGACAATCCGCAACTTGTGGCAAGTGACGTGGCAAGTGGACAATTCACAACTTGTGGCAAGTGACATGGCAGGTGGCGTGGCAAGTGACGTGGCAAGTGGACAATCCACAACTTGTGGCAAGTGACATGGCAAGTGGACAATCCACAACTTGTGGCAGGTGATGTGGCAAATGTTATAATTACTTTAGATAATTAATAGAGCGTATATACTCTATATATAGGCAAATGCAAGTATACAACTGCTCTCTCTGCTGCTGCTCACTCTGATCAAAATGGCAGAAATAGTTAAAATAACATGCTTTCTGACCTTGGGGAGGGTCTTATGAACGCTTCTAGATGCAAATGCGGTAAAATGCTGCTAAACGCGGCATGCAAACGTGGCAAAATGGGCATTTCTAAACGCTGGTTTCAGCTTTTAAAAACATGCGTTCAACAGAGTTTGCACCGGCATCTCGTCTGCATGTAAAAACACATTTCCACCCTATTGAGAAACACTTTAATCATTTTAACCACTTCAATACGGGGCACATTCACCCCCTTCCTTCCCAGACCAATTTTCAGCTTTCAACGCTCTCGCACTTTCAATGACAATTGCGCGGTTATGCTACACTGTACCCAAATGAAATTTTTATCATTTTGTTCCCACAAATAGAGATTTCTTTTGGTGGAATTTATTTATGTCTCCGCTTTTTATTCTTTGTGATTTAAGCGAAAAAATAGCAGAAATTTGGAAAAAAAACAATAAAAACAATATTTTCTTCTTTCTATTTTAAAAGAAATCCAATAAAATTGAATGTTGTCATAAATTTAAGCCAAAATGCATTCTGCTACAAGTCTTTGGTAAAAAAAATCCCAATAAGTGTATAATAATTGGTTTGTGTGATCACGGGCAGATGTACACAGATGATCATGTACAGATGTGCACAGGTGATCACGGACATATGTGTGCAAATGATCATTGGGACATGGGATTTTACTGTTACATATGTGGGGGACAGGTGTTTTTACTGTGTGGGGACATGTGTGCGGGGACATGTGTTTTGGGGACACTATTTTGGGGACTTGTGTTTTTACATTGCGTGGGGACATTGGGCCACTAATCAGTGTGTAAAAAGCTGTAAAAAACAGCTCATAACCTCACTGATCACCGGACAGCTGCAGAGATCCGCTCTCCTCTCCTCACTGACAACTTCTGAGTGAGGAGAGGAGAGCCGATCACCTACCAACCAGCTCTCTATTTACATCACATGATGGCTGTGATTGAACACAACCGTCATGTGAACAGAAAGGCCGATCACAGGGCCCTCCTGCCAATCAGAGATGCGCCATGTCCGGGTGACATGAGCGCATCGGGATTGCGACGCTGCATGGGCCCTCTGAGGGATGTTCCTGAACTTCCACTCAGAAGGAGGAAGTGCCCACTCAGCCGTATATGTGCAGTGGCCGGGTGGGAAGTAGTTAATGTTAACGTCTGCAGCACATTGCTGCTTAATTTATGGGACTGCAAGCAGTAGACATGTGCACTGCCGAATAATTACAGTAATTCATTCTCGTTTTAGTTTCATTTGTTTTCTGGGGGGGTTTCCATTTTTCGGGTCATTTGTTATGATCGAAAATTCAAAAATTTGAAATTCGAAATTTCAAAAATGAACAACTAACTAATAACAACTGACTATTAAATTATATGTATTGGAATTTCCTTTAAAATGTGGCTGTTAGGGAACGTAACGAATACAAATTTATTTGAAGTTACGAATTATCCGAAATAAAAAATGCCGCATCTAAACGAATGGAACATAATGAATTAGTAGTATTAAATAATAATTAAAGTAATTGGTACAATAAATATTATTCAAGGGTGGTTACGGATTCCCTCTATTTATTGCATATATGTATTAACTTGTCTATTCCCATAGTTAGCTAGTCTATTAAATCTCTGATAAGCACAATGATATATAGTTAGCTATGAAAACAAACACACTGCTTAATTAAACAATGTCTTATTTATTTCGCAAGAAAATAGGAATATGCTAGCATGGAAATGCTATAGAGAATTATACAGAGTATATGACAAAAGAACATCAAAGATATTTATCACAATGCTTTCCTCAAGATATTGTTTTGTCAGCTGGGTTTAGGATGGCACAAGAGGGCTCTGTGCCTCAGTCAGCCCTTTTTAAACCTCAATCACACACCGTCCAGACCCACCCCATTGCCAGCCCATCTCGGTTTTTGGACGAATCAAAGTGTTCACGGAACAGTCCTTCTCAATAGATTATATTACTGTCCGTCCTGCTGTATTGGTCTCTAGGGGCAGCATTGTCCATGTATCATCTCTAGGTGCCTGTTGATCCTTTGATCTTTGTCACCCACCATCATCAATCATCATGGCAGCCATGGCTATCTTTGAAGATTGCTTGCAGTGTATTATCACACCAGTTGGCCCAGAGCCAAACAAATGTGGGGAAAAATTGCAACTTCAAAAAACTCACCATGCCTTTTACTAAATATCTTAGACTGCCTTCTTTCCAAACAGGGGTCCCAAACAGGGGTCATTTGGGATGTATTTGTACTGTCCTGAAATTTTCGGGCCTCGAGCAATAAGATAGTACAGTACAGTCAGTACATTGGGATTGATCAAATTCAATGATACGTAGCCTAGCTTGTAGGCACTATAGCTTTAACACAAAACAATTATCATGCACTTATCAGGATTTTTTTTTTACCAAGGACATGTAGCAGAATACATTCTGACCTAAATTTATGATGAAATGTGATTTTGTTGGATTTAAAAATAAAAAAAACAGAAAGTAGAAAATATTGTTTTTTTTTGTTTCGTTTTTTTTTTTGCTCTTTTTTACACTTATATCAAAAAAATTTTAAAATCCAGTGGTGAATAAATACCACCAAAAGAAATGTATGTTTGAGTGAAAAAAAATTATATCAGTTTCATTTGGGTACAATGTAACATGACTGAGTAATTGTCATTCAAAGTGTGAGAGCATGGAAAGCTGAAAATTGGTCTGGGTGGGAAGGGGGTAAAAGTGCCCAGCATTAAGGTGGTTAAAATGGACCTGAACTCAGTAAGTGAAGATTTTGTATCTTTAACCGTTTGCCTACAACCCGCCATCGTTTGATGGTGGCAGAATGACTCCTCTGCGCGATTCGCCGTAACTGTATGGTGGGCAATTTAAGGGGTATAGGGGGCACACCCACCGCAGTACTGAGAAGCCGATGAGCTTGCCCAGCAGCCACTATGTCCGCTGGGTACACGCAATCACTCCTGACAGAGCCAGAACGAGGATCTGTGTGTGTAAACACACAAATCCACGTTCTGACAGAGGAGAGGAGACAGATCGTGTGTTCCTAGTATATAGGAACATATCAGTCTCCTCCCTCAGGCAGTGCCACCCCCCCACTGTTAGAACACACTGAGGGGACACATTTAACCCCTTGATCGCACCGTAGTGTTAACCCCTTCCCTGCCAGTGACATTTATACAGTAATTAGTGGCTGTTTATAGCTCTGATCACTGTATAAATGTCAGTGGTTCCAAAAAAGTGTCAAAAGTATCCGATCTGTCGTAGCAATGTCTCAGTCCCAAAAAAAAATTGCAGATCGCCGCCATTATTAGTAAAAAAAATAATAATAATAAAAATGTTATAAATCTATCCCCTATTTTGTAGATGCTTTAACTTTTGCGTAAACCAATCAATATACACTTATTGCGATTTTTTTTTACCACAAATACGTAGAAGATTACATAATAGCCTAAACTGAGGAAAAAATGTGTTTTTAAAAAAAAAAAATTGGGGATATTTATTATAGCAAAAATTAAAAAAAATTGTGTTTTTTTCAAAATTGTTGCTCTTTTTTTTATAGCGCAAAAAATAAAAACCGCAGAGTTGATCAAATACCACCAAAAGAAAGCTCTATTTGTGGGGAAAAAAAAGGATGTAAATTTTGTCTGGGTACACCATCGCACGATTGTCAGTTAAAGCAATGCAGTGCCGTAAAAAATGGCCCCGTCAAGAAGGGGGTAAATCCTTCTGGGGATGAAGTGGTTAAAAAGCATCTAGAAATTTTAATTACACCTTCATAGCACCCTGAAAAGGAGCCTTTTGTTTCCTGTTTTTCGTTCTTCAGAACTGTATATCTGCAGTGTAATTTCATCTAAGGCGCTGCTGCCTCTGACTGATGGTCTCACTAGATGATTTGGAGTGAGATTTGATGATGTCACTACTGTGCTGATCACTGTTCTCCTTGCTGGAAAGAAAGCTGTACATGAGGGCCTGCAGTGCAGGGATCCCCCTGCTTCTTCTTTGTCTATTCTGGGACTCTTTGCTTCCTCAACATTTACTACTTCTTTCTAAATATTTCCCAACATTCATCAAGGGGGCAGCTCTGACATTAAGAAGCAAAACGCTGCTCCTCTACCAAGATGGCCACCTTTACAGAGACCCGACAAAGCCGGGATAAGCCTATGATAGGGAAAAGATCAACTTCAAGGAGACCACAGGCATCTTACACAATACAGGTCCTTGTTAATCTTACCTCTTTTTGGTCATTCTTCCATTTTATTAAACTTGCATTGATAAAAATGCTCTGCTCTCTGGAAATAGATTGCTCAAATAATCCAACATCATTAGTGAGAAAAGTTTTGTTGACTAATAAATGGTTTTGGATAACGTATTGTATAACAAATTCACCATCTTCATTAAAGTATTGATGTGAAGTGTTTTCGGAAAAGTAGTATGAAGCTTGTACATATCGGTGCAACTTCTGCAGGAGGACAAAATTTGATTGAAACTATAATGCAGTTTTAGAGGACCCTTGTTGAGCCATGGACCTTGTGTTTCTGGAGGGCTGGACTTATTCCATGAGGTCACTAACTATGCTGTTCATACCTTGAGTGCCACCTTACAGTATGTACGAAGGTTGCCAAGCTACTCTAAAATCCACCCAAGCTAATATTACATTTTTTTTGGGAAAAGCATCAGGTTTGGTAGAGTTCCTCATGATATTCTTCCACCGGACGATGTATACTTATTCCCCACTTAAAGCACAGCTCCGGTCTTTTTTTTTTTTTTTTTTTTAAGCACCCCCATTATAGTTGCAGCTTATGCCTTTCAAATTGTCATAAGCTGCATATGCAATTGTTGGTGTTCATTGTAAATGCAATGGGACTCACTGTCTCCTCTTGATTCTGTAGGCATTCATCATCAGTGTGTGCATCTTAAGCCCGGTACGACTTTATCCCGGGATACAGTGCAGCTGGCTACCCAGCATGCACCTCCTGATCACGCACCTGCACAGTGTGAAGAAAGCGAGGCACACTCAGCAAGGTGCAGAAGATGCCAATTGACCAATGGCTACTGGGATATATGTGTCATCAATCCCAAACGGGTGGGAGGATATGACGTACCTCGCTGTGGCAAGGTAATATGGAAGTGCAGTGCTAACTAGCTAACTAGCTCACATCGAACATTTGTTGTTGAAAATTCCGACCGTGTGTACGCAGCATAAGGGCTAAGACTGGGATGCCATTAAAGTTCATGTGTGTGGAAAGGCAGGTGTCCCAATACTTTTGGCGATATAGTATATATATACTGTACAGCCTTTCAAAAAATCAGCAGTACAGTACCTTCAATCATACAGCCGGGTACTGTGCTGTAGGGGAAGGCAGAGAACACAGCACATGGGAAGACACTTCTTACTCATTTGCTTTCACTTTGCAGTGTCTTCACTGTCTGACGGAGCTCCCAATGCCGATACACGATGGGGAGTTGTGTCTGACAGCCTCGCTCTACCAGTTGCACGGGCCCCCCAGAGCCATTGCGACCCCTGGACCCCCCCAATGGTGATCATCGTAACAGTAATATTTTCAACTGTCATGAATGGGTTACATTCATGACAGCTGTGATTACTAGGGAACTATGATTGGCTACAGCTAATCACATGGTACAGGGTGTAGTTCACAGAGGCAGGGGATGTGATGTCATCTCTCCTCGGCTCGGCAGTTTCAGTTCCGGCGCCGAGGAGAGAAGACTGAAATGTGAGTGCACCAAACACACAGTAGAACATGCCAGGCACACATTACGCCCCCTTTTACCCCCCGATCCCCCCCAATCACCCCCCAATCACCCCTCCCCCCGTCACACTGACACCAAGCAGTTTTTTGTTTTTTTTTATTACTGCATGGTGTCAGTTTGTGACAGTTAGTGTGTTATGGCAGTGAGTGTTAGCCCCCTTTAGGTCTCGGTACCCCCCTAACCCCCCCTAATAAAGTTTTAACCCCTTGATCACCCCCTGTTGCCAGTGTCACTAAGCGATCATTTTTCTGATCGCTGTATTAGTGTCACTGGTGACGCTAGTTAGAGACGTAAATATTTAGGTTCGCCGTCAGCGTTTTATAGCGACAGGGACCCCCATATACTATCTAATAAATGTTTTAACCCCTTGATTGCCCCCTAGTTAACCCTTTCACCACTGATCACCGTATAACTGTTACGGGTGACGCTGGTTAGTTCGTTTATTTTTTATAGTGTCAGGGCACCCGCCGTTTATTAGCGAATAAAGGTTTAGCCCCCTGATTGCCTGGCGATGATATGCGTCACCCCAGGCAGCGTCAGATTAGCACCAGTACCGCTAACACCCACACACGCAGCATACGCCTCCCTTAGTGGTATAGTATCTGAACGGATCAATATCTGATCCGATCAGATCTATACTAGCGTCCCCAGCAGTTTAGGGTTCCCAAAAACGCAGTGTTAGTGGGATCAGCCCAGATACCTGCTAGCACCTGCGTTTTGCCCCTCCGCCCAGCCCAGCCCACCCAAGTGCAGTATTGATCGATCACTGTCACTTACAAAACACTAAACGCATAACTGCAGGGTTCGCAGAGTCAGGCCTGATCTCTGCGATCGCTAACAGTTTTTTTGGTAGCGTTTTGGTGAACTGGCAAGCACCAGTCCCAGGCAGTGTCAGGTTAGCACCAGTACCGCTAACACCCACGCACGCACTGTACACCTCCCTTAGTGGTATAGTAACTGATCAGATCAATATCTGATCCGATCATATCTATACTAGCGTCCCCAGCAGTTTAGGGTTCCAAAAATGCAGTGTTAGTGGGTCAGCCCAGATACCTGCTAGCACCTGCATTTTGCCCCTCCGCCCAGCCCAGCCCAGCCCACCCAAGTGCAGTATCGATCGATCACTGTCACTTACAAAACACTAAACGCATAACTGCAGTGTTCACAGAGTCAGGCCTGATCCCTGCGATCGCTAACAGTTTTTTTGGTAGCGTTTTGGTGAACTGCATTCACCAATCCTGCTGCATTCACCAATCCTAATTGGGAACCCACCACTTCTGCAGCACCCGTAATTCCCCAATTCACATCACCAACCAAATGCAGTCGGCTGCATGAGAGGCATTTTCTTTATGTCCTCCCGAGTACCCCTACCCAACGAACCCCCCCAAAAAAGATGTTGTGTCTGCAGCAAGCGCGGATATAGGCGTGACACCCGCTATTATTGTCCCTCCTGTCCTGACAATCCTGGTCTTTTTTGGATTTTGGAAAGTAGACACCCCAAGCTATTTGCTGAGAGGTATAGTGAGTATTTTGCAGACCTCACTTTTTGTCACAAAGTTTTGAAAATTGGAAAAAGAAAAAAACATTTTTTTGTCTTTCTTCATTTTCAAAAACAAATGAGAGCTGCAAAATACTCACCATGCCTCTCAGCAAATAGCTTGGGGTGTCTACTTTCCAAAATGGGGTCATTTGGGGGGTTTGTGCCACCTGGGCATTCCATGGCCTCCGAAACTGTGATGGGCAGTGAAGAGTGAAATCAAAAATTTACACCCTTAGAAATCCTGAAGGCGGTGATTGGTTTTCGGGGCCCCGTACACAGCTAGGCTCCCAAAAAGTCCCACACATGTGGTATCCCCATACTCAGGAGAAGCAGCTAAATGTATTTTGGGGTGCAATTCCACATATGCCCACGGCCTGTGTGAGCAATATATCATTTAGTGACAACTTTGTGCAAAAAAAAAATTGTCACTTTCCCGCAACTTGTGTGAAAATATAAAATATTCCATGGACTCAACATGCCTCTCAGCAAATAGCTTGGGGTGTCTACTTTCCAAAATGGGGTCATTTGGGGGGGGTTGTGCCATCTGGGCATTTTATGGCCTTCAAAACTGTGATAGGTAGTGAGGAGTTAAATAAAAAATGTACGCCCTTAGAAATCCTGAAGGCGGTGATTGGTTTTCGGTGCCCAGTACGCAGCTAGGCTCCCAAAAAGTCCCACACCTGTGGTATCCCCGTACTCAGGCGAAGCAGCAGAATGTATTTTGGGGTGCAATTCCACATAGACCCATGGCCTGTGTGAGAAATATATCATTTAGTGACAACTTTTTGTAATTTTTTTTTTTGTCATTATTCAATCACTTGGGACAAAAAAAATAAATATTCAATGGGTTCAACATGCCTCTCAGCAATTTCCTTGGGGTGTCTACTTTCCAAAATGGGGTCATTTGGGGCGGTTTTGTACCGCCCTGCCATTTTAGCACCTCAAGAAATGACATAGGCAGTCATAAACTAAAAGCTGTGTAAATTCCAGAAAATGTACTCTAGTTTGTAGACGCTATAACTTTTGCGCAAACCAATAAATATACGCTTATTGACATTTTTATACCAAAGACATGTGGCGGAATACATTTTGGCCTAAATGTATGACTAAAATTGAGTTTATTGGATTTTTTTTATAACAAACAGTAGAAAATATAATTTTTTTTCTAAATTTTCGGTCTTTTTCCGTTTATAGCGCAAAAAATAAAAACGGCAGAGGTGATCAAATACCATCAAAAGAAAGCTCTATTTGTGGGAAGAAAAGGACGCAAATTTCGTTTGGGTACAGCATTGCATGACCGCGCAATTAGCAGTTAAAGCGACGCAGTGCCAAATTGGAAAAAGTCCTCTGGTCCTTAGGCAGCATAATGGTCCAGGGCTGAAGTGGTTAAGGACATTAAAATATATCAATAAATAAAATATATTGCAGTTTACTAGTCCTTGGATGTGGTGGCTGCATTAGTTTTCATTTTCAACAAGAACAAAAAAAAACCTGTTGATCTTGCCAGAAATGTGATGTCGTTGTCATTTCTCATGAAATGAGCTAGAAGCAAAACAATGTTATCTTTATTATGTAAACGGCACTGACTTTCGAAATTTTAATTTTGAATTGAATAAATTTGAATAGATTAGAATAGGATGGAAAAGAATAGCATAGAATGGAATAGAAAAGAATAGAATAAAAAAAAAAGAATAGACTTCAATAGAATAGAATAGAATAATAGAAAGAATATAACCATCTTTCGAAATACGAATTTTGAATAGAATTTGAATTCAAATAAAATAGTTTAGAATAGAAAAGAATAAAATAGAAAATAATAGAATAGAAAAAGAGAATAGAAAAAAACAATAAATTAGAATAGAATTGAATAAAAATAGAAAGAATATAGATAGAATAGAATATTAACCACTTGCCGCCCGCCATATAGCAAAATGATGGTGCAAAGTGCTTTCAATATCCTGACTGGGCATCATATGACATCCTGCAGGATAACAGCCGCCGCACGCCTGTGGGGGCATGCATTGAGGTGATCGGTGGTGCGATGTGTCAGTCTGACACACTGCTAAACAGATCTCGGTAAAGAGCCTCCATACCACGTGATCAGCCATGTCCAATCACAGCTGATCACGATGTAAACAGGAAGAGCCATTGATCTGCCTTTCCTCACTCACGTCTGACAGACGCGAGTAGAGGAGAGCAAGTCGCCTGCTCTCCTGACAGGGGGGTCTGTGCTGATTGTTTATCAGTGCAGCCTCCCCTTGGATCCCTTGGATCCCTCACAGGACCACCATCATGCCGCCCAGGACCACCAGGATGGCCATCCACACTGGATCACCAGGTATGCCCCCCTAGACCACCAGGGAAATGCAAATCTGTGCCAAGGCAGCTGTCAATCAATGCCCAGGCAGCTCCCAATCAGTGCCCACTCGCAATGCCTACCACTGCCAGTGCCACCAACAATGCCTATCAGTGCCGCATATCAGTGCCATGTATCAGTGCCCATCAGTGCCCATTAGTGCCATGTATCAATGCCCATCAGTGCCCAGCAGTGCTGCCTATCAGCACCACCCATCTTTGAAGCCTTTCAGTCCCCATCAGTGTCACCTATCAGTGCCCATCAGTGCCCACCAGTGCCACCCATGAGTGCCCATCAGTACCGCCTATCAATGCCCATCAGTGCTGCATGTCAGTGCCACCCATCAGTGCCACCTACCAGTGCCCGTCAGTGCCGCATATCAGTGCCTGCTCATTGGTGCCACCTCATCGGTGCCACCTTATTAGTGCCCATTAGTGCCGCCTTATCAGTGCCCATCAGTGAAGGAGAAAACTTACTTATTTACAACATTTTTATAACAGAAACAAAAGCAAAACATTTTTTCCAAATTTTTGGTGTTTTTTTATTTGTTTAGCAAAAAATAAAAACCGCAGAGGTGATCAAATACCACCAAATGAAAGCTCTATTTGTGGGAATAAAATGATACAAATTTGGTTTGGGTACAGTGTAGCATCACCCCACAATTGTCATTTAAACAGTGACAGCGCAGAAAGCTGAAAATTGGCCTGGGCAGGAAGGGGGTGTAAGTGCCTGGTATTGAAGTGGTTAAAGAGAAGAATAGAATAAAATAGAAAAAAAAAACAAGAGAATAGAATAGAATAAAATAGAAAGAATATAATATTCTTCCAAAATATAAATTTCGAATATAATACATTTGAATGCCAATTAGAATTTTTCGCATTTGGACAAATTGAATTCAATTAAACAGAATTTGGAAAGTTTGAATCAAATTAAAAAACAGATAAATGCAATGAAAACAAATTAAATAAATGTACCAAATTTAACTAAACTAAACTATTTAAAAAATGAATCGAAAAGAAACAATTTTTTTGCGCTCTGCACATGTCCAGTTACACTTGCACGTTACGTAACATGCATGGCTAAGGACATTATAATATATCAATAAATGAAATGTATTGCAGCTTACCAGTCCTTGGATGTGGTGGCTGCATTTGTTTTCATTTCCAGCAAGAACAAAAAAAAAAACCTGCTGATCTTGCAATAAATGTAATGTTGTTGTCATTTCCCATGAACTGAGCTGGAAGAGAAACAATGTTATCTTTCTTATGTGACCTGCTAATCCCATTACTCCCAAAAAATGGGCAGACATGTTTCAAGTCCAGCCTGGCTGGGAAGCATGAATTCCTCTATAGATACAGTGGGGAACTTAGTGAAGCCACCCAGGGACAAGTAGTGTGAGTTTTTTGCTGGGTTACAAAGATAAAAGGGAAAAAGTGTTTCAGATATGCTTTTCTCTAAGTAGGCTGCACTCACCTGGTGATTAAAGTCAGATAAATGGCTTCCAGATGTCTTCATTAATCCAAGCATATCATGTATGGTGGCGGCCATAGAGTAAACCGTGAGATACACTTGGTGGGCATTACCGCCATGAAAGAAGTGTTGGATATCAGTAATATGTTCTGTGCCATTGCACTCATGAAGTGGCTTTTTATAGAAATAATCAAAGAGCAGAGTTTTGCGTTTATCTACAGAAGAACAACCAAATTCAATCATCGACAGATCTTCAAGCAATTTGCCGTCTGGCTTTTTATGAGGTTGGAATTCATCAACAAAATTCAGAAATTCTGCAATACTTGTGGACTTGGCCCAAAAATACAAACTACAATTAAATATTTCTGGGTGTTTACCAATGAGGACAATGTTTGCCACCCAGACAGGACTAAGGATGATTGTTTCATCTTCTACATAACCTCTTATAAAATGTACAAAATCAGTCTCAAACTCAAACAACGTCCCACAGATTACAATGACATTGACAGATCCTTTTTTAATAGAATGTGCTTGTTCATCTAAGTTACTAAGCATGGATGCCCGGCCAGAAAATTCAAATGTAAAAGAAATGCAAATTTTATAGAGATTCATGACTTCCCTCAAAACCATATACTCTTCGCTCCCGCTGTCATCTTCAGATCTAATAATTCCTATCCAGGTCCACCCAAAGTACTTCAGCATTTGAGCCAAGTTAGAATAAATTACAAAATCATTTTGAAGCATCCGGAACAAGGTTGGGAAAACCCTCCTGTCTTTCAGTGATGGACTGGTTGCACCATAACTGATCTATAAAACATGAATTTACAATGCTACAAAGCTGCATGATATATAAAAATATGGTGGACCTGGCTGGCCAAACATTACATTCTGGTTTTCAGCAGAAGCATTTTGTAATCAGTGATAAGTTCTAATTAGGGATGAGCTTAGTGTTTGGTCTGAACGCTAATTCAGACGTTCATGCAAAAGCCAAACATTTAGGGTGTTCAGCATGGATGGGAATTCAGTGGTTGCTAAGGAACCAGCAGCTGCTTGCACCCGCTGTTTCCTTGCCAACCACTGACATAGCCCATTAATTTACAGACCACGGCCATGTAAGCAAATGGGCAGGTAATGGAGCGGGTGATATCATTACCTTTATATGGCCACATGGTTAAATTTGGGAAATTACATTAACCTGGACAGGGAATGTGGGGATGGGGCCCTTGTCCTTATCAATAGAAAGTACTTTGCTGAGAGGGTCCTCCCTGGCAAAGCTCAATACACATGTTGAGGGCATGTGACTCTTGTCCCCACCGTTCTTGGCTAGTCAGGCTGCATGCTCAGGTTAAGGGTCTGGAGTGGATTTTTAGAGGGACCTCACGCATTTTTTTTTTTTGCATGGACTTCACTTCAAGACCAAGGAATTCCTGAGGGACCTCACGCCATTTTTTTAAATTGTATTTTGCATTTTTATTCCATTCCTGCCCAGGACAATTTTCAGCTTTCAGCAATGCCGCATTTTGAATGGCCATTGCACGGTCATACAACACTGTACCCAAACTAAATTTTAATCATTTTGTTCACAAAACTCAAACTTTCTTTTGGTGGTATTTAATCACCACTGGCTTTTTTTTGCTAAATAAATGAAAAAAATACTGGAAATTTTGAAAAAAAATGCCTTCATTTCTATTACAAATTTTTTGCAAATAACAAATTGTTCTTCTACATTTCTTTGGTGAAAATAACTCAAATCAGTGCATATTATTTAGTCTGTATTAAGGTTATAGAGTCCTCAAACTATGGGATATATATCTGAAAATCAATCAATCCTCTCATTTTTTGAGGCCCGAAATACCAGGACAGTACAAATACCCCCCCAAATGACCCTTTTTAGGAAATAGATAGTCCAAGGTATTTAGTAAGTGGCATGGCTGGTTTTTTGAAGTTGTAATTTTTTGTCATAAGTTTTTGGAAAATGAAGAAATTAAAAAAAAATCCCTTTTTTTTCTACATACTGTCACCAGTGCAGTACTGGATCATCATATAACTGGTGTGGCGGTGATCAGGGAACTGACTGGTGAGAGTATTACATTTGTTTTCATTTTTTTACAATTTGTTTTTCTGTGACCAGAGCAATATATTGTTACCATAGTAACATTGTACTACTCTGGGGAAGTGATCAGGATTTTTTTTTACACATTATATTTGCTTATAGCAGTTATTTACATTGCTATATGCAAGCATTTTACTGAATGAAAATGATTAATTCAGTTTGTTTTGTTGTGATTAGCTGTCATTGGTCAAAGCTAAACACATGGTACAGATGGGCTGTGGTTGGCCCTGTCTGTACCATGTGATCAAACTGACCAATCACAATTAGCCACACAACTGTACACATTGGATGGAATGAAAGGAAACCATCCATTGTGTACAACTGTCATGTGACCTGCTGTGATTGGTCACGGTGATCACATGGTACCGGCAGCGAGCCGGTAATCTGATCAGTCATCAGCCGGTGACAGATTGCGCTGCTGCACGGCCCCGCGGTATGATGTCCAGTGAGGATCTTTAAGCCACCGCCCGGCTGTTAGACATGTGCACTGCCAAAACATTCATTAGTTTTCGTTTTCATTTCACATTTCGAATATAGGAAAGAATCCAAAAATTTGAAACATTAAGTAACTAACTAATAATAACCAACTATTAAATTATAGGTATTGGAATGTCATTTAAAATTTGGCTGTTAGTGAACGTAATGAATACGAATTTGTCCAAAGTTTTGAATTATCCGAAATAACGAATGCCGCATCTAAACAAATCAAACTGAACAAATTAATAATAAATAATAATAATAGTAATAAAACGTTTTTATTATTATGTATTATTATTAATTTGTTACGTTAGATTCACGTTCCATTCACTAACAGCCAAATTTGAAAGGAAATTCCAATACCTATAATTTAATTACGATTATTCAAATTTACGAATATTCGGAAAAATACATTAAACGGGTTTTCGTTAATTCGGATATTTCCAAATGAATGAATTTATCGAAATTCGTTAAAAATTTATTTGAAATGAATTGCACATGTCTACCAGCTGTCATACACTATAGGCCAATCTGGAAGGTGTTAAGATTCTAATCAGACTCAAAAGGTCTGTTATGCATTTGAGGGGGGGTAATCTCTACACATGTTTTTTTTTATTCTTGCTGTAGGATGTCCTAATTCAAAAAGTACATTTACAAAGAAAAAAAACAGCTTGGCTCATTATTATTTTTAAACTACTATTACATGATATATATACGGCATTTTACATAAATCATTGTGCCCACTTACAGGGCACTCAGCAGGAGGGAGGGGCCAGAAGCTGGGACCAGAGAAGAAGAAGATCTGGGCCAGTGGTGGCCCATCCATTAGGGGTGCAGGGGCGCCGCCCCCCTATCCATGCGACTGTTGCCCTAATCTATGTATGTGGTATAATAAGTTTAATTTACCCCGTGGGTGGGGAGTATTGTTTGGAAACAGGGAACCACAGGCACCCTCAGGAAGTGCATCTACACTACTTTGATCATTTCAAATGCCTAAATTGGACTTATTATACCACATATCCTGTCCAGCTTGTTAAAGGCATGGAAGCCTTTGGGCTCACCATCTGTAACCTATCCCATATCACTACTCAAAAGTGCCTTTAAAAGGTGCTATTCTTGAAAGAGGCCCTTCATTTGGCTGTTTAATGCTTCTCTATACTCCCCTTGGAGCTGGTCAAGCAAGATTTTCTCTCTCCCTTCCCCTCTTCTCCTTCACAGTGGCTTGGATGCCTTGTGCTTCCCATATTTTGGTCATGTACCAATAGGATCCCCTGAGGACTCTTTGGGTGAAACGCATAGTGATCTATTGGTGCTGGCATTGTGATCCCATCGGTTGTCCTTCAGATAGAAGACTATTGTAAAGGAATACACTCAATATATTTGAGGCCACTCATACAGGTTTCCTTGTTTAGCCATATCTATAATGGATGGGAGAATGTATATGTATAGTGACATATCTATGCACTTGTCTTTGTGACATGTTTTTATGATGATTTTTAATAAATGTTGATATTTTATCTATACTTTTGAGTACCTCCTTTTTTCCCCATTGGGATTAGAGTGGCAGCCCTTAAAGTCTGTTTTCCAATTTCACTTTTTCTACTGATCATGATTACAGATGTGATAAAACCATTAAAAAAATAACCCAAAAAGTAAGCTAATTTATATATTTTGTATTTTTTTTGTTTGACAATACATAAAAAAGACAAAAATAAAATTCCAATAATTTCCAAAAATGCATTATTTTTTTGTAGGTAGTACACAGTTACATACTTAATCTGGTTGAAAAAAGACACAAGTCCAGGTTAACCAACCGAAAAAAGACCACACACACACAAATAGAAAACTTCCATATATACTATTCTGTACCCACAGTTGAGGAAGGCAAAAAAACTAAATAAAGCATGATACAATTTGCACCAGCAGGGTAAAAAAATCATTCCTAATCCCTCAAGAGCCAATCGGATACTCCCTGGATCAACTTTACCTATGAATATTAGTATTCAGTTAAATTATGTACATTTAGAAAATAATCACGGCTTTTTTTTTTTAAAGCAATCTACTGAGTTGGCCAGAACCAGCTCTTGATGGAGTCTATTCCACATTTTCACAGCTCTTACTGTGAATAAGTCTTTCCGTATTTGGAGATGAAATTTCTTTTCCTCAAGACGTAAAGAATGCCCCCTTGTCCTCTGTGATGACCCTGAAATTGAATAACTCATCTCCAAGTTCACTTTATGGACCACTTATGTAGCACCCTGGTGTTTAGGCAGGGTTGCTCCTAAATTGAACTGCCAGGTATAGCTGCCTTGGCTACTTGTTAAGGATCAATTGATTTCACTTTAAGTCTGTAATTGCTGTACTTATCTCTTTTACCGCTAGGTGGCCGGGTACTTGGTGCTACTAGATATGAGAAGGGCAATACAAGGTCAGATTATGGGTATATGGGGTATCCCAGCCAATGGGAAGGGGTTTTCTTGAATCCCTTGACCTGCTGGGAGAACCTATATATTTGGTTGGAGTCAGGTGATCAGTGTTCTGTGCCACCTGGACGGCTGTCTGGGTGGACGTGTGTTGTATTGCCTGGGCTGCTAGACCAGAGTTTGGGCCTATCCAGGGCACATCTGGCTGCTAGGCTGTCTGAGGGCCTATCCAAAAGCAAGAGAACAGTGCAGGGTTGGGGTTGCAGCTTGCAGTCCAACCAGAAGTGATAGTTCTGCCGGCCAGAGAACCTGTCATGGTCGGAGGTAGGAGGGAAAGCTGTTGACACTAAGGGACCAACCACCTTATTACCAGGGACCACAGTGAGTAGCTGAAGCAAGTACCAGAGCAGTATTCTCACCAAGAATCAGGAAACTTCAGTGGGTATCAAGCCAGGGACCCAGCCAGCGGAGGTGACGCTTGCAGAGCAGCCTTGTGTATCAAGCTAGGGACCAGGCAGGCCAGTGGGGTGAAGCTTGAGAAATATCTTGAGTGCCAAGCTAGGGACCCAGCAGCGAGGCGTGGGTGACACTTGAGGAAGATACCACCATGAAGATTGGAGGAGCTCAAGGGATTCAGTGACAGTGAATCATCTAGTCTACTAGTGAGAGACTGGGAGCTCAGTGGGCTGAAGAACTACAAGAAGTGATTTGTAGCAGAAGCGAAGGAACTGTTACACTTTGTGTTAGGAACTGTTAAAGACTATTGCCATTGGAGACAGCATTTCTATACATGCAGATGTGGTGTCTTGCTGGATGCCTTTCCCTAAATGGCTGTTCTCCTGTTGAAGTCTTGGAATCTGCCAATTATTCTCGCAAGGGTGTCCTGGCCCTAACCCTCTCTCCCAAAGTTCTGTTAAGAGAAATAAAATCTCTTTTGCATTCAAGAAGTGTCTGGCACCCAATCAATCTACCTTGCATTACACCCACTATGCCATGCAATCCACCATATACAGAAGGATGTCAGCTATCTCTGGCCCCGGAGGTTCTCATTAGACCGAAGGAGGCCTGGTACCTTGCTACACTTACATAGTATTAATTGATCACATTGAGCTGGACTTGTTCCATAACACTAAAGATGTTTTGACACTTATCCAAGTAGCTTCCTCTGTTTTAATGAATGACAGAATGAAGCCCCATCATTTATTTCCACATGGGTCACTTAATCACCCAGAATCAAACACCATGGAGGGTGTCAATGCAGATGCTGATTGTCCCAGAATATGATGGGACGTGTTTGTGTTCTAATTACATAATCCAAACCCCATGGTGCCATGGCATCTGGAACAGGTAATAATTACTCGGTCATATAGCCATAATTGTTAATTGTTATCAAATTGCCAGTGTAGAATTGTTAAAATGATGTTATATGTGGGTGACAGATGGTATTGAAGACCATCAACAATGGTCCTGGCTTGTAAGGCCATTGCTATATGATCAGATCTGAACATTTGAAAATGAAATTTAGACCTTCTCAAAATAAACTGTTTTAATGGAGTCAACTTAAATTCTAAAAGAAAAAAAGGCTTTTACTGACCTGTACATAATGATATAAAGCCAATATCTGCGCTATAGATGTGGTGGTTGAAGAGCTCTGGTCTCCAATAAAGCCCAGTATTTTTTTACGTTCTCTGCAAGAGTAATTTGGGACCATCTTTCCTGGTCCAGATAAAATCTGCAATGTGTTTTTTATCGCCTTTCTGCTCTCCCGACAGGAGTCATATACGTAATATCCAAGAGTAATATTTGGTAACATTGTAGGGTTATTGTTAATTTCATCAATGGCAAAAAAGAAAGTCAACAGATCCTTATAAAAGTGTGGCTGAGGACTGCAAAACAAAAAAAAGTATGATTTGGGGTTTTCAGTTATTGTGGCGGTATATTGGTTTTTATTTTATGTTGAGAAGGACCTTCATTTTAGAGTACACTTTTTTATTTTGATAGGGCCTTTATTTAAGTTTGGGTGGTCAAAGAAAAGCATTCACATGTTACTTACCATCTTTTTTTGAAGATGTCTTTTGTTCGCAGCACAGCGCTACATCATTTCAAATAAAAACTGTGTAAAAGTAGTGTACACGTTTACCATCTCATACTTTATCACTCACATTCATTGCACCCTCTGTCCCAATTTGGGATGAGCTTCGAGTTCGAGTTGAACTCATGTTCGACTCGAACATCGGCTGTTCGCCAGTTTGCTGAACAGCGAACAATTTGGGGTGTTCGTGGCAAATTCCAAAGCCGCGGAACACCCTTTAAAAGTCTATGGGAGAAATCAAAAATGCTAATTTTAAAGGATTATATGCGTGGTATTGTAATAAAAAGTGTTTGGGGACCTGGATCCTGCCCCAGGGGACATGTATCAATGCAAAAAAAAGTTTTAAAAATGTCCGTTTTTTCGGGAGCAGTGATTTTAATAATGCTTAAAGTCAAACAATAAAAGTGTAATATTCCTTTAAATTTGTAACGAGGGGTGTCTATAGTATGCCTGTAAAGGGGCACATGTTTCCTGTGTTTAGAACAGTCTGACAGCAAAATGACATTTCAAAGGAAAAAATCATTTAAAACTACTCACAGCTATTAATGAATTGCCGGTCCGACAATACACATAAAAGTTCATTAATAAAAACAGCATGGGATTTCTCCACAGGGGAACCCCGAACCAAAATTAGAAAAAAAAATGGCGTGGGTGTCCCCCTAAATTCCATACCAGGCCCTTCAGGTCTGGATATTAAAGGGAACCCCGTGCCAAAATTTAAAAAAATGACGTAGGGGTCCCCCCTCAAAATTCATACCAGACCCTTCAGGTCTGGTATGGATTTTAAGGGGAACCCCGTGCCAAAATTAAAAAATAAATTGGCGTGGGGTCCCCCCAAAAATCCATACCAGACCCAGCACGCAACCTGGCAGGCCACAGGAAAAGAGGGGGCGAGAGAGTGGCCCCCCTCCTGAACCGTACCAGGCCACATGCCCTCAACATTGGGAGGGTGCTTTGGGGTCCCCACTAAAGCACCTTGTCCCCTTGTCCCCTTGTTTTGAAAAATCCCTTACTATGACACATCTTTCAGACACAATAATAATACTATGTTGTGCACGCCCCCCATGGTTACCTTCCATTGCCCCCTCTTTGGGTGTCCCATTCTTTATCGCTTTGGTATAACCAGTATGGACTTTTTTGTATCGTATTATTTTGTTCTGCCTTGATCTGTAGGTTGTTTTTATTGTCTTATATACTAATTACATGCTATGTATTTTGATAGCCACAACACACTTTCTGCTCCTGAGGAAGCGTAAAGACACGCGAAACATGTTGAGCATTGAGCATCCGCATGATATGAATTAATCGTTTGCTGACTTGCTATCCAACCATCTTCTCGGACCTGTTGCTACTCTGGATGAATATCCTCATGTCCGAGTTACCACACATTTAAATTGTTTTGTATAGCAATGGTTTCACTAAATATCTTGCTACATATATGTGATTTGTGGTTTTTAAATTGATGTCCTATCTATATACTTTTTTCAATAAATTATTTTTTGTTACATGTATTCATTGTTACTGTGCTGCAAAGTCCAAAGTACCTTTTTGGTTTTTCATTTGCTAATATAGTTTCAGGACGTGGCACACGTATATGGTTCCTGTATCCACAGCGCCACTCTGTGATACGATACATCCACATTTTTGCATCCCGAGAACGAGATGCCGCGGAGGAAGATGCTGGATGAGAACACCGAAGGAAGAACCAGAAGAACCAGAAGAACCAGAAGAAGATGGAGGAAGAAACCGAAGGAAGATAGAAGAAAGAAGTTAGAAGAAAGAAGATGGAAAGAAGAAGCATTTAAATAAAGGAATTGTCAAAAACTGTCTCTTGTAATTTTTAACATTTTTGACAGTTTTTTGTGAAATGGTAGAGGTACTTTTGTACCCCCTTACCATTTTACACAGGGGGGGCCGGGATCTGGGGGTCCCCTTGTTAAAGGGGGCTTCCAGATTCCGATAACCCCCCGCCCGCAGACCCCCACAACCACCGGCCAAGGGTGGTGGGGATGAGGCCCTTGTCCTCATCAACATGGGGACAAGGTGCTTTAAGGGGGTCCCCAAAGCACCCTCCCAAGGTTCAGGGCATGTAGCCTGGTACGGTTCAGGAGAGGGGGTGCTCTCTCATCCCCCCTCTTTTCCTGTGGCCTGCCAGATTGCGTGTTCGGATAAGGACCTGGTATGGATTTTTGGGGGGACCCCACGCCAATTTTTTAAAAAATTTTGGCGCGGGGTTCCCCTTAAAATCCATACCAGACCTGAAGGGTCTGGTATGAATTTTGAAGGGGACCCCTACGTCAATTTTTTTTTAAATTTTGCCGCAGGGTTCCCCTTAATATCTATACCAAGACCTGAAGGGCCTGGTATTGAATTTAGGGGGACCCCACACCAGTTTTTTTTAATTTTGGTTCGGGGTTCCCCTGTGGGGAAATCACAAATAGAGCTTTCTTTTGATGGTATTTGATCACTTCTGCCATTTTTTTTTTGTGCTATAAACGGAAAAAGACTGAATATTTTGAAAAAAAATGACATTTTCTACTTTTGTTATAAAAAAATCCAATAAACTCAATTTTAGTCATACATTTAGGTCAAAATGTATTCGACCACATGTCTTTGTTAAAAAAAGTAAATAAACGTATATTTATTGGTTTGCTCAAAGGTTATAGCTTCTACAAACTAGGGTACATTTTCTGGAATTTACACAGCTTTTAGTTTATGACTGCCTATGTCATTTCTTGAGGTGCTAAAATGGCAGGGCAGTACAAACCCCCCCCAAATGACTGCATTTTGGAAAGTAGGCATCCCAAGGAAATTGCTGAGAGGCATGTTAAGCCCATTAAATATAATTTTTTTTGTCCTAAGTGACTGAATAATGACAAAAAAAAAAAAATTACAAAAAGTTGTCACTAAATGATATATTGCTCACACAGGCCATGAGCATATGTGGAATTGCACCCTAAAATACATTAAGCTGCTTCTCCTGAGTATGGGGATACCACATGTGTGGGACTTTTTGGGAGCCTAGCCGCGTACGGGGCCCCGAAAACCAAGCACCGCCTTCAGGATTTCTAAGGGTGTAAATTTTTGATTTCACTCTTCACTACCTACCACAGTTTTGAAGGCCATAAAATTCACAGATGGCAACCCCCCCAAATGACCCCATTTTGGAAAGTAGACACCCCAAGCTATTTGGTGAGAGGCATGTCGAGTCCATGAAATATTTTATATTTTGACACAAGTTGCGGAAAAGTGACATTTTTTTTTTGCACAAAGTTGTCACTAAATGATATATTTCTCACACAGGCCATGGACATATGTGGAATTGCACCCCAAAATACATTTAGCTGTTTCTTCTGAGTACAGGGATACCACATGTGTGGGACTTTTTGGGAGCCTAGCCGTGTATGGGGCCCCGAAAACCAATCACTGCCTTCAAGATTTCTAAGGGCGTAAATTTTTGATTTCACTCTTCACTGCCTATCACAGTTTCGGAGGCCATGGAATGCCCTGGTGGCACAACCTCCCCCAAATGACCCCATTTTGGAAAGTAGACACCCCAAGCTATTTGCTGAGAGGCATGGTGAGTATTTTGCAGCTCTCATTTGTTTTTGAAAATGAAGAAAGACAAGAAAAAAATGTTTTCTTTTTTAAATTTTCAAAACTTTGTGACAAAAAGTGATGTCTGCAAAATACTCACTATACCTCTCAGCAAATAGCTTGGGGTGTCTACTTTCCAAAATAGGGTCATTTGTGGGGGTTGTGCCACCTGGGCATTCCATGGCCTCTGAAACTGTGATAAGCAGTGAAGAGTGAAATCAAAAATTTACGCCCTTAGAAAGCCTGAAGGCGGTGCTTGGTTTTCGGGGTCCCGTACGCTGCTAGGCTCCCAAAAAGTCTCACACATGTGGTATCCCCATACTTAGGAGAAGCAACAGAATGTATTTTGGGGTGTAATTTCACATATTCCCATGGCATGTTTGAGCAATATATCATTTAGTGACAACTTTGTGCAAAAAAATAAAAAAAATAAAAATGTGTCTCTTTCCCGCAACTTGTGTCACAATAGAAAATATTCCATGGACTCGACATGCCTCTCAGCAAATAGCTTGGGGTGTCTACTTTCCAAAATGGGGTCATTTGGGGGGGTTTGAACTGTCCTGGCATTTAATGCAACATTTAGAAGCTTATGTCACACATCACCCACTGTCCTAACCACTTGAAGACAAAGCTCTTTCTGACACATTTTGTTTACATGAAATTTTTTTTTTTTGCAAGAAAATTACTTTGAACCCCCAAACATTATATATTTTTTTAAAGCAAATGCCCTACGGATTAAAATGGTGGGTGTTTAATTTTTTTTCACACAGTATTTGCGCAGCGATTTTTAAACGCATTTTTTTGGGAAAAAACACACTTTTTTAAATTTTAATGCACTAAAACACACTATATTGCCCAAATGTTTGATGAAATAAAAAAGATGATCTTAGGCTGAGTACATGGATACCAAACATGACATGCTTTAAAATTGCGCACATACGTGCAGTGGCGACAAACTAAATACATTTGTAAAAGCCTTTAAAAGCCTTTACAGGTTACCACTTTAGATTTACAGAAGAGGTCTACTGATAAAATTACTGCCCTCGATCTGATCTTCGCGGTGATACCTCACATGCATGGTGCAATTGCTGTTTACATTTGATGCCAGACCGACGCTTGCGTTCTCCTTTGCGCGAGAGCATGGGGGGACAGGGGTGCTTTTTTTTTTTTCTTTATTATTTTTTTGCTTTTTTATCTTATTTTTAAACTGTTCCTTTCATTTTTTTAAATCATTTTTATTGTTATCTCAGGGAACGTAAATATCCCCTATGATAGCAATAGGTAGTGACAGGTACTCTTTTTTGAAAAAATTGGGGTCTGTTAGACCCTGGATCTCTCCTCTGCCCTCAAAGCATCTGACCACACCAAGATCGGTGTGATAAAATGCCTTCCCAATTTCCCAATGGTGCTGTTTACATCCGGCAAAATCTAAGTCATGAAATGCTCATAGCTTCCAGTTTCTTAGGCCATAGAGATGATTGAAGCTATTCTGGTCTCTGATCAGCTCTATGGTCAGCTGGCTGAATCACCGGCTGCATTCTCAGGTTCCCTGTTGGGACAGGAGAGCCAGAGAAAAACATGGAAGATGGTGGGGGGCATTCCCTCCCGCTGCTTTTAAAAGCAGTCTAGAGGCTAATTAGCCGCTAGGATTGCTTTTACATGAAAGCCGACCGCTGGCTGAAAAGAATGATATGAAGATGATAACTAAACCTGCAGGCATCATTCTGGTATAACCACTCATAGTCCAGCAACATACCAGTACGTTGCTGGTCCTTGTTGGGCATATATTGTAATCTTTTTTTTTCATGCAGCCTGTGGGCTGCATGAAAAAAAGAGATTGATTGGTGGGTATGACCACCATTAGAATACCTCCCTTCATCCACCCACTTCTAATGATGGGCATACATGCACCATTTATATATGCCGAAGCATGGGGGCATCCTCCCGCAAAAGGTAGGAGCAAATCGCTCCTCCACCCCTGCTGCCCCCATGCTTTGGCATATATCACCTCCGCTGGAGTCACGGCTTTATTTATCGTGGGAGCAAACGCTGTTGCTGTCAAGATAAATAAATCCACGCTGCAGCTGAATGGCATACCTGAAGACAAAAAAATGGTTAACAATAAAACACAGTAAACAGTAAAGTATAAAAAATTGCATACCTGAAAAGTAAACATGGTAAAACATAATAACAATAAAACATTGCAGAATAGAATACAGTAAAAAAGAGCAGAACAATAGAGAGAGAATAGAGAGAGAGAGAACAATAAAACAACAACTATTTTTTTATTTTATATATTTTTTTGTTTTTTTACACTCTTTTTTGTAACTAACTTTTGTAACTGTAACCAGTTCCAGGTTCAGGTCTCTCAAAATGCAATGGCATCTTGGGAGACCCTGTGAAAGTGTGCCTAGTCGATGCAATGCAGTACGCTAATACTCAACTAGTGAACGGTAGCGTTCAAAACATTCACCAATGCAAAGACCAGGATTGTCAGGACAGGAGGGACAATAATAGCGGGTGTGACGCCTATATCCACGCTTGCTGCAGACACAACATCTTTTTTGGGGGGTTCGTTGGGTAGGGGTACTCGGGAGGACATAAAGAAAATGCCTCTCATGCAGCTGACTGTATTTGGTTGGAGATGTGAATGGGGGAATTACGGGTGCTGCAGAAATGGTGGGTTTCCAATTAGGATTGGCAAATGCAGCAGGAAGGGCATTATGGGCACGACGGGCCTGTGTTTGTCCTCTCCTTGGTGGCAGCGGGACACTACTTGTGCTTGCCACCTCACCAGCTTGAACTGCACTTATGGGACTCACCACGTCACCAAGTGTTACTGCAGTGCTGGTTTGACTACGACCGGGGTGTACCAGGCCGCTGGTGCTTGCCAGTTCACCAATCGCAGGGATCAGGCCTGACTCTGCAAATGCTGCAGTTATGCGTTTAGTGTTTTGTAAGTGACAGTGATCGATCAATATTGCACTTGGGTGGGCTGGGCTGGGCAGAGGGGCAAAACGCAGGTGCTAGCAGGTATCTGGGCTGATCCCGCTAACACTGTGTTTTTGGGAACCCTAAACTGCTGGGGACGCTAGTATAGATCTGATCGGATCAGATATTTATCCGTTCAGATATTATACCACTAAGTGAGGTGTATGCTGTATGCGTGGGTGTTAGCGGTACTGGAGCTAACCTAATGCTGCCTGGGGCGACGCAGACCCTATCTGACCCTAAAACCTAACTTATATCGCCACCAGGCGATCAGGGGGCTAAACATTTATTAGATAATAAATGGCGGGTGCCCTGACACTATAAAAAATAAACTAACCAGCGTCACCCGTAACAGTTATACGGTGATCACTGGTGAAAGGGTTAACTAGGGGGCAATCAAGGGGTTAAAACCTTTATTAGGTAGTATATAGGGGTCCCTGATGCTATAAAGTGCTGACGGTGAACCTATATATTTACCTCCCTAACTAGCGTCACCTGTGACACTAATACAGAGATCAAAAAAAGATCACTTAATGACACTGGCGATGGAGGTTGATCAAGGGGTTAAAACTTTATTGGGGGGTTAGGGGGTACCCTAGACCTAAAGGGGGCTTACACTAACTGCCCTACCACACTAACTGTCACAAACTGACACCAATGCAGTAATCAGAAAAAAAAACTGCTTGGTGTCAGTGTGACAGGGGGGGTGATTGGGAGGTGATCAGGGGGTGATCGGGGGGTGTACAGTATGCCTGGCGTGTTCTACTGTGTGTGTGTTTGTTGTGCACTCACATCGATGTCTTCTCTCCTCGGCGCCGGAACGGAAAATACCGAGCCGAGGAGAGATGACATCACTTCTTCTGCCGCTGTTTACTATACAGCAGCAGAGGAAGGATTTCATTGGCTGGGAGTGATCGTGAGGGGGGGCCACAAATGGATGGCCTCCCCCTCACCTCTGATCACTCCCGGACAGAAGCTGACCGCCTTGGGCACCGGGGGGGTCCGATCGGACACTCCGCCCGCAGGAGGCAGATCAGGTATGTGATTTTGCCTGGCCGTGCCATTCTGCCGACGTATATCGTCGTCAGGCGGTCGGCAACTGGTTAATAGCCGCGAGTAGTTTTAAATGACTTTTTTCCTTTGAAATGTCATTTTGCTGTCAGACTGTTCTAAATACGGGAAACATGCGCCCCTTTACAGGCATACTATAGGCCCCCCCAGGTACGAAATTTAAAGGAATATTACACTTTTATTGTTTGACTTTAGGCATTATTAAAATCACTGCTCCCAAAAAAAAAATTTTTTTTTAAACTTTTTTTTGGATTGATACATGTCCTCTGGGGCAGGACCCGGGTCCTCAAACCCTTTTTAGGACAATACTATGCAAATTAGCCTTTAAAATGAGCACTTTTGATTTCGAACGAGTCCCATAGACTTCAATGGGGTTCTAACGTTCGTGGGAAGTTTTGGTCTGTTCGCAAGTTCTGGTGCGAACCGAACCGGGGGGTGTTCGGCTCATCTTTAGTGCCTATTACAGAGGCACAGGCTTTTCTGCTCATGCTGGGGCTTTATGAGAAAGAAAACAAAGGTATGACATTGAGAAGTTGCTGTTTCGCTGTACTTTGAGTTTATACAAGCAGGGCCCTCCTAAGCCTATATTGTAACTGTACTGTCTACCTTTATTGCACAGCTCTGTACAAACTGTTGGCATGATATAAATCCTGAATAATCATAATAATATATTGCTTTTTAACCATTTTGAGTTTTTTTTTTTTTTCATTTTTTGCACATGTTAAAATGCACATTGTAGGCCTAAGGATTACTTAAAACTCCAAAATAATGCATATTTTCTGAAAGCAGAGACCCTGTAGAATAAAATGATAGTTCCTAATTTCCTGTAGTTAGCTGACAATGCTATGTAGAAATCTCAAACAGTGTTTTCAGTCCTGCCCAGTTCACCTATTAACTACAAAACAACTATCCCCTAAGGTATGAGTTAGAGGTGTTCTGTAGTCCTAACACCCTTCCCCCGGATAGAAATCATCAAGAGAAAATAGAAGAAAAAAAAGCCTAAAAAAGCATTCTCCAGAGTGCTCCCTTAATGCCTCCAGAATGCCCCCTTGATGCCTCAAGAGTGCTCCCATACATCCTCCAAAATGCCCCCTAGTAATAGTAAGGGCAGTGGCAGAACTACCGGGAGCTCAAAGATCGTATTTGCGACTAGGCCCTGGCATTCCACCACCATGTGGGAACCCCAAGACAGCAGGAGGGGGCACGCTGCAGAACATGAGAAGAATGTGGTCTGGGGGCCCTTCATGGTTTCTTGCACCGGGGCTCTGAAGGTTCTAGTTACTCCTCTGGAGCAAGATATCAGTTGGAGAGAGCACAATAATCTGGCAAATCGGCAGTGCTGAGACATGGCCTAAATCAGGAAGTTTATATGAGGAGCCCTTTTTGATGAGTTAGTCCATTTATATGAATAAACTGCCTTAAAGCAATGATTGTTAACACCCTAATACACTGCAGCAGTTTGAATGGTTCCAATCTACACTAGTGAGAAAGCTAAACACATACTGCTAAATGCATTGAAAAAGCAAGGGGGATCTGTGACTGGCCACAGTATTTATGACTTCTCCTGTATGTCTAACATCAGCTCTTCTAGACAGGAGACTTTACAGACATCAGTATAAGCATCAACTGCAACCTCTGCAGCCCCTAATGGTACAGTACTGCATATGTTCTGCCTTCACATGCAGACAGATTTTATATTCAACCTACCTAAAGGAGACCCTCCCACCCCCAGACCCCTTATCCACCATGTGGGCTGCTATGACTATATTTATGCTGCTGTTCAGCTTTAAGTTGTAAGTTCATCAAATTTCCAATGTCTATGTTATACAATAACCACAACTAATTCTGACTACTAATGAAGTTTTTATTAAAAAAAAAAAATATAACATTCACATTTCTCTACAGATGAAAAAAAACCATAAAAAATGTCTAATGCCCTGTACACACGGTCGGACATTGATCGGACATTCCGACAACAAAATCCATTGATTTTTTCCGATGGATGTTGGCTTAAACTGGTCTTGCATACACACGGTCACACAAAGTTGACGGAAAATCCGATCGTTCTGAACGCGGTGACATAAAACACGTATGTCAGGACTATAAACGGGGCAGTAGCCAATAGCTTTCGCCTCTTAATTTATTCTGAGCATGCGTGGCACTTTGTGCGTCGGATTTGTGTGCACACATTCAGAATTTCCGAAAACGGATTTTGTTGTCGGAAAATTTTATAGCAAGCTCTCAAACTTTGTGTGTCGGAAATTCCGATGGAAAATGTGTGATGGAGCCTACACACGGTCGGAATTTCCAACAACAAGGTCCTATCACACATTTTCCATCGGAAAATCCTATCGTGTGTACAGGGCATTACAGTATTTATATCCAGGAGCTTCTTCTTATAGCACCTACAACCAATAGGCTTGCTGTGGGTGTATACTGTACTGACGTGTTAATAAAACTGTGTCTTCCAGCAGTCAGGAACCCAGGGAGGAGATGGCAGTCTGCAGATATGTGTGGAGTCCTGAAAAAAAAAGGAAATATCATTTAAGGAGATCAAGATTAAACACTGCTGATTCCTTTTATGACAAACTATTAAAATAACAATGAGCTCAGCTACCATTTACATGGCCGTTTAACATGATAGCCAATGAAAAATAGTTTGAAGGGTCATATATGGTGTTTTAGAACATACTCTTTTTTTTTTTCAATATGGTCTACAGAACTAAAAGTCCTATAGGTATTGTACTTCTAGTAGACTGTACCACCTGGTGTGTACACAGCCAAGAACAGTGAATAATGCAATCCAGGAAGCATGTCAATGGTTAACAGCTTCTTACTAGTTAGTGGCAGGTAAAAATTTAAACAAACTCTTGGTGATTTTATCTTTTTTCAAACACCTATGGAATGTGCAATATCAATGATCATATTCCTTACCCGAGTTATAGGCTCCACAGTTGGATTGCTCCAGATTTTTTTTAATGTAAGCACCATAAGTGGACTCCAGATGTATGATTCTGTAGGACTATGTGAGGTTGGTGGTGTATTTGTATCTTCAAATTTAACGTCAATCCCACTGTCACTGTCTTCACCTGCAACACTGGGGGATGATGGGAGAGAAAAACTTTCAATGGAGCTGTCATCTTCTGGGGTGGGAGTGGAGAAATTGTTAGCTGTGGAGATATTTTCCTGTCCTATCATGATGTTGGTATCTGCTGGAACACGGACAGCCCTGGAGTCAAAGGTGGCCACTGTAAATGGGTAGCTATTTTCTCCCAACCTATTAAAAAATATTTGGATGTTAACTCAAGCCTATACAATTTATTTACAAAAAATATTGAGAGTATTAAAGCAGCAGTAAGCATTACTGTTACTTAGCATTGATTAATCCAGATCCTCCATTGCCTCTCTTGCAGCACCAGAGGATATTCTTACAAGTAAAAAAACATTCCCCCAAGTGGTTCAATAAATTTTGCAACCTTACAGTTTTGGCTCACTTGTTCTTTAAAGTTTATTATAAATTTGGGTAAACTTTCATATTTACTTTACATATAGGGAGTATCACTCAGTACTTCTCTTTCTACATTTCTATATTGTTTCCTGAAAAGGCAGCCAAATTACTGAGAAACCATGTACTGAGACCTGGAGACCTGGACAATAACAACCCACATATTTTAATCTAATCTTGTTTTGTTCATGTTTCTGTTAGCTCTCAACTCCTGGCGAGGATGTGCAGCTTAGTTTGTCATCAATAATGGTATCATGGTATGTTGACACCAATTGCAGTGGCTAGTTAATGTGAAGGTTAGGTTCTCTCTAGGATACGATTGCTGTATATACTGAGAATTGCTAAAAGACGGTCATAGAAAATTTTGGCTACTCACCGACAGGAGACTTCATATGGGTCAATCCACAGGGTCATCACTTTGGGCAAAGCCAAGGCTGTGTATCTGAGGCCACATCGAGCGCAGGCCTCTATGATGCTCTGATCACTGTAATGTCTGTTGATCCTGATACATCTAAAAGAGAAAACAGTCAGAATTAGATATTATACCATAAGTGTGTGTGGGGGGGTCTGTCATTTCTTCACCTTCTGGCCTAAAAAGGTCTATCAATCAATTGCTAGACATTTTCTTTATATATACATATATATATACATATATATATATATATATACATATATATATATATATATATATATATATATATATATATATATATATATATATATATATATATATATATATATATATATATAATTCCACAGGCATAAGTGGAACACACAAAACTCCCCAAAAGGAGTCAAGAGCTATGGCATGGGGATCTTCCAGTGGGAATATACAGTATAAGGCATATTCTGACTCAAAAAAGTTGCAAGTTGCAGCATTGGACAATGGCTATCTAAAGTCTTCAAATAGTCAAAGGATACTTATCATATGAGGCTGTAGAGTAATAAAGATTTACCTGTATGCCTGGCCCTTTTTAGGATTCTCCGGGTACCAGTGCCCAATGTATTTATGGCTCAAAATCTCAGCCAACTTTTCTCCAAACACCTCCATGATCATAGGGTTCAGCCTGTGAAATCTGTTTGCAAGAGTCTTAATGTATTTCACTCCAGCAACTAGCTCTTCCCTCATTTCCAGGGGGACACCAGCAAATGCAATCATTGTGTCTGGAAAGACAAAAGCACAAATTTTACACTTTACATTCAGTAGAGACACTTTCTTTCTACTCTTACATAAGGGTGTTGGCCCCAATCTTATGCTGTAATAGCACTTAAGGCAAGTTAAAAATGTCATGCAATGATAATGTGTTGGGAAGCCCCTTTAGCATGCCTTAAAGATGGCAATAAAAAAAACTGGTAAAAGCTCTAACTCTATTCTATCCAAAACAAATGGCTGACTGCCATCATCCAATCATGTGCAGGCAAAAAATGCTTTTTTGTTTTCCTTGCAAATGATTGGGGATTCTTTGCAAACTTAATTTTTCATCATATTAACTAAACTAAGGAAAAAATATCTTGCAATGTGACTAGCCTAGTTGCCTTCAGCGAAACAAGTGACTGATAACCATCACTGGCGAAAATAAAATCACTAGCAAAAATAAATATTTTTACAACAAACACATGCCAAGAAAGTTCAGAACCAGATGTATGTGCTATCCATGAATAATGATAGAGAAAATTCTAACACCCTAACACTGTATTTAATATAATAGGTCCTACATGTTAAATACAGATATAATGTATTATAAAGGAATGTAATACCTGATATGTTACATACAGTAGTATAACATATATAAAGGAAATCAATATTTATCCTGCCCATACCTCAGCGTTTCTGGTGTATATAAAGTTGATGTAATGCTCGGTCCTCTGCTCCTGGAGACACTGACCAGTCTCTATGCACAGATCTTGTCCAATATTTGGAATGGCAGGGAGGATTATATTGTACCTGTAACACAAGAGGGAGGAGTCAGGTAATTGTTCTCATTGCAACTATCTGAGTGATGTACTGAGAAAGTGATTGGCTTATTTACATGACAGAGATCCACTGTCCAGACAATGACCACACCTTGCACTGTCTGAGTGCTGAAACCTAATCCTAATTATTGTACACAATGAACAATTTCCTTTTACAGTACTTGATATTGATTTTATCAATATATTAGATAGATAGATAGATAGATAGATAGATAGATAGATAGATAGATAGATAGATAGATAGATAGATAGATAGATAGATAGATAGATAGATAGATAGATAGATAGCCCCTTGCCGCTGAGCGTACACAGCTGTGCGTTCTCGGCTTTCGTGGGTTATATCCCGGGATGTTGCCCTCAGCTGCAGGCATCATCCCGGTACTGTTTTTTAGAGCCAGTGATTGGCTTTCCTGCGATAACAACCGATTCGGCTATAAGCTGCTTGGCTGTTAAACCGGAGGAGCAGGAGGGGACAACCCCCCCCTCCCGCCGCCTCCCGCCGCTCTTACTGGGCCTCCCGTTCTACCGGGAGGCACGATTAACAATCCCCCGCCTCCGGTGGCTAGTGACAGTCTGGTACGAAGCCGTAAGCAGCTTCGTTCCAGCCTCCTAATTGTAAACACGGAAGCAACGTCACAACGTCACTTTCCATTTACTCCGCTGCCAATGGCGCCAGGTTTTAAAAAAATATACAGTATTCAGAATAGCCGAAAATGGCGATCTGAATACTTTGAAGTGCAAAGGAGGAACCGGGGGTCTTTTAGACCCCTGATCCCTCCATAAAGAGTGCCTGTCACCACCTATTACTGTCACAAGGGATGTTTACATTCCTTGTGACATCAATAAAAGTGATCAAAATTTTTTTTTTTTTTTAAAACAATTTATTAATATTAAAATAAATAAAATAAATAAGAAAAAAAAAATTTTTTAAAGCGCCCCCGTCGCCATGAGCTCGCGCAGCAAAAAAAACGCATACGGAAGTCGCGCCCGCATATGTAAATGGTGCTCAAAGCACACATGTGAGGTATCACCACGATCGTCAGAGCTAGAGCAAGAGCAATAATTCTAGCACTAGACCTCCTCTGTAATTCTAACCTGGTAACTGTAAAAAAAATTTAAAGCGTAGCCTATGGAGATTTTTCGGTACCGTGGTTTGTCGCCATTCCAGGAGTGCGTGCAATTATAAAGCATGACATGTTTGGTATCTATTTACTTGGTGTAACATCATCTTTCACATTATACAAAAAAATTGGGCTAACTTTACTGTTTCATTTTTTAAAAATTCACAAAATTGTCCCTTTTCCCAAAAAGTTGCATTTAAAGCACCGCTGCACAAATACCTTGTGACATAAAATATTGCAAGAATTGCCATTTTATTCTCTAGATTCTCTGCTAAAAAATATATATAATGTTTGGGGGCTCTAAGTAATTTTCTAGAAAAAATACGGATTTTAACTTGTACTCCAAATGTCAAAAATAGGCTTAGTCATGAAAGGGATAGATAGATAGATAGATAGATAGATAGATAGATAGATAGATAGATAGATAGATAGATAGATAGATAGATAGATAGATAGATAGATAGATAGATAGATAGTTCATTGGATGGGTTATAGTTACTTAGATGAATACATATTTATTGCATGGTTATATATCTCTCAATATAGCCATAAGTTTACTATATATAATACAGAGAAACATTTTATAAAAATGGATTGGTAGATAGATATATCAAACTAGACATCTAGACTATCTATCTGTGTATTAATTCATCTATAATGAATCATCTGCCTATCTCCCAGATATATTGTAGATAAAATTGCAGTGAAATTAAATCGTTAATTGTAGTGCACAATCGTTGTATTATATAGAATCCTATATATACAGTAAATTTAGCTATAGATATATAACAATGTAATATATATGCATTTGTCTAAGTAACTATTATTTCCTATCCAATAAATATCTATCTATCTGTCTAACTGTCTTCCTAATGTATAGGAAAAATGTTGTACAGAAAATCAGGCATAGTAAAATCATATAGTTAATTGTTGAGTACAATCTGTGTATTATACTGTATAGAATCCTATTTATACATATATTGATGAGATATATGTAATTATTATAAAATTATTCTAAGTACCTATAACCCATCTAAAAAACATTCTATCTATTTATCTATCTGAAGTAACCTGCCTGTATAATACATAAACTAAGTATTTATAAAACAATGTAATCTTAACATATGCATATATATATATATTTTTTAAAAGCAGTCTAATGTCTGGCTATGTTACAGTTCCCCTATTCTAATAGAATTATAGGAGGAACTCCACTTCCACTTACCCCCTCCCCCCATTTCCATTGTTAATGTCCTTCCTTCACAATGTCACCCTGCAATTTGTCTGAATGATCCCCATGCAGTATTAACAATTTGAATATTTACATCTGTGGTTTTGTATTTACACTTGGACTCACATGGCTGATGCTGCACTGGCAGACGGGTGGGGATCTCCCTGCAGCACCTCTTCACACCGCCCCCCAACTGGCTGCCCTATAGAGGAGAATATACAGTAGTTTCAATGGCTTGTTGCCTCTCCCAATCCTTCCATTAACATTTAACTAGGTTTAGCACATCTGAACAACCTATGAATAGATATAAACAAAACACCCATCTCAGCCTATTTCACTTGCAAAGGACAGACAACAAGAAAGGTTAACATTTTAACACAATTATGGTTATTCAACTATATCTTCTGTCTAGCTAGATTAGCAAAACTAAACTATTTACAGCTACTAAAAATATTGATTACAATGATCTGTCTATAAATCAGCCAAAAAGTAGTAGTATCTTTAACAATTGGTAGCCTACAATAATTTAAAATCATATCATTTATACTATATTATAATGTAAACTATAATATAGAAAAAAAAAATGAAAAATGAAATGTCTGTACTGCAATTACCAGTAGCAGTCCTTGATTTTTAAAACTTATCTTCTCCACTAAAAACTTATCTTCTCCACTAAAATAACTCTACCTACATCTAACTCCAACTAATATTATCTACTATCTACTTGTCTATTATCTACTAATATTATTACTAATATAATCAAATTGTTAGCCTAACACATATTTACAAAATTCTATTGTATTTCCAGAAAATATTTTACACAGTGAGCTTAGAAACAATGGGTTTGCAAAATGTAATTTATAAAATTATTTTATAATGTTCATAACAGAAAAAAAGAATATTTATATATATATATATATATATATATATATATACATATATATATATATATATATATATATATACAGGCCTCAAAATTTCAAGTCCTGAGCCACTAGCGAGGACTTAAGAGTTACTCGCCACCCGTTGAACCACTTAGTTTGTGCCTTATTTTATCCACAATAAATCTGAAATATAGGTAGACAGATATAGATAGATAGATAGATAGATAGATAGATAGATAGATAGATAGATAGATAGATAGATAGAATGTTCATTGGATGGGTTATAGTTACTTAGATGAATACATATTCATTGCATGGTTATATATCTCTCAATATAGGCATAAGTATACTATATATAATACAGAGATTAGGGATGAGCCGAACACCCCCCTGTTCGGTTCGCACCAGAACATGCGAACAGGAAAAAAGTTCGTTCGAACATGCGAACACCATTAAAGTCTATGGGACACGAACATGAATAATCAAAAGTGCTAATTTTAAAGGCTTATATGCAAGTTATTGTCATAAAAAGTGTTTGGGGACCTGGGTCCTGCCCCAGGGGACATGGATCAATGCAAAAAAAAGTTTTAAAAACGGCCGTTTTTTCAGGAGCAGTGATTTTAATAATGCTTAAAGTCAAACAATAAAAGTGTAATATCCCTTTAAATTTCGTACCTGGGGGGTGTCTATAGTATGCCTGTAAAGGGGCGCATGTTTCCTGTGTTTAGAACAGTCTGACAGCAAAATGACATTTTGAAGGAAAAAACTCATTTTAAACTACTTCCCTCGGCTATTGCATTGCCGACAATACACATAGAAGTTCATTGATAAAAACGGCATGGGAATTCCCCAAAGGGGAACCCCGAACCAAAATTAAAAAAAAAAAATGACGTGGGAGTCCTCCTAAATTCCATACCAGGCCCTTCAGGTCTGGTATGGATATTAAGGGGAACCCCGGCCAAAATTAAAAAAAAAAAATGACGTGGGGTTCCCCCTAAATTCCATACCAGACCCTTCAGGTCTGGTATGGATTTTAAGGGGAACCCCGCGCCAAAAAAAAAAAAAAAAAAAAACGGCGTGGGGTCCCCCCAAAAATCCATACCAGACCCTTATCTGAGCACGCAACCTGGCAGGCCGCAGGAAAAGAGGGGGGGATGAGAGTGCGGCCCCCCCTCCCTCCTGAACCGTACCAGGCCACATGCCCTCAACATTGGGAGGGTGCTTTGGGGTAGCCCCCCAAAACACCTTGTCCCCATGTTGATGAGGACAAGGGCCTCATCCCCACAACCCTGGCCGGTGGTTGTGGGGGTCTGCGGGCGGGGGGCTTATCGGAATCTGGAAGCCCCCTTTAACAAGGTGACCCCCAGATCCCGGCCCCCCCCCTGTGTGAAATGGTAAGGGGGTACATAAGTACCCCTACCATTTCACGAAAAAAGTGTCAAAAATGTTAAAAATGACAAGAGACAGTTTTTGACAATTCCTTTATTTAAATGCTTCTTCTTTCTTCTATCTTCCTTCATCTTCTGGTTCTTCTGGCTCTTCTGGTTCTTCTGGTTCTTCCTCCGGCGTTCTCGTCCAGCATCTCCTCCGCGGCGTCTTCTGTCTTCTTCTCCTCGGGCCGCTCCGCACCCATGGCATGGGGGGGAGGCTCCCGCTCTTCTCTTCTTCTCTTCTTCTTTTCTTCTTTTCTTCTCTTCTTCTCTTCTTCATTTTCTTCTCCGGGCCGCTCCGCAATCCATGCTGGCATGGAGGGAGGCTCCCGCTGTGTGACGGCGCTCCTCGTCTGACATTTCTTAAATAACGGGGGGGCGGGGCCACCCGGTGACCCCGCCCCCCTCTGACGCACGGTGACTTGACGGGACTTCCCTGTGGCATTCCCCGTGACCTCACAGGGAAGTCCCGTCAAGTCACCGTGCGTCAGAGGGGGGCGGGGTCACCGGGTGGCCCCGCCCCCCCCGTTATTTAAGAACTGTCAGACGAGGAGCGCTGTCACACAGCGGGAGCCTCCCTCCATGCCAGCATGGATTGCGGAGCGGCCCGGAGAAGAAAATGAAGAAGAGAAGAAGAGAAGAAAAGAAGAAGAGAAGAAGAGAAGAGCGGGAGCCTCCCCCCCATGCCATGGGTGCGGAGCGGCCCGAGGAGAAGAAGATAGAAGACGCCGCGGAGGAGATGCTGGACGAGAACGCCGGAGGAAGAACCAGAAGAGCCAGAAGAGCCAGAAGAGCCAGAAGAACCAGAAGATGAAGGAAGATAGAAGAAGCATTTAAATAAAGGAATTGTCAAAAACTGTCTCTTGTCATTTTTAACATTTTTGACACTTTTTTCGTGAAATGGTAGGGGTACTTATGTACCCCCTTACCATTTCACACAGGGGGGGGCCGGGATCTGGGGGTCACCTTGTTAAAGGGGGCTTCCAGATTCCGATAAGCCCCCCGCCCGCAGACCCCCACAACCACCGGCCAGGGTTGTGGGGATGAGGCCCTTGTCCTCATCAACATGGGGACAAGGTGTTTTGGGGGGCTACCCCAAAGCACCCTCCCAATGTTGAGGGCATGTGGCCTGGTACGGTTCAGGAGGGAGGGGGGGCCGCACTCTCGTCCCCCCCTCTTTTCCTGCGGCCTGCCAGGTTGCGTGCTCGGATAAGGGTCTGGTATGGATTTTTGGGGGGACCCCACGCCGTTTTTTTTTTTTTTTTTTTTGGCCGGGGTTCCCCTTAATATCCATACCAGACCTGAAGGGCCTGGTATGGAATTTAGGGGGACCCCCACGTCATTTTTTTTTTTTAATTTTGGTTCGGGGTTCCCCTTTGGGGAATTCCCATGCCGTTTTTATCAATGAACTTCTATGTGTATTGTCGGCAATGCAATAGCCGCGGGTAGTTTTAAATGAGTTTTTTCCTTCAAAATGTCATTTTGCTGTCAGACTGTTCTAAACACAGGAAACATGTTTAAAGGGATATTACGAAATTTAAAGGGATATTACACTTTTATTGATTGACTTTAAGCATTATTAAAATCACTGCTCCTGAAAAAACGGCCGTTTTTAAAACTTTTTTTTGCATTGATCCATGTCCCCTGGGGCAGGACCCAGGTCCCCAAACACTTTTTATGACAATAACTTGCATATTAGCCTTTAAAATTAGCACTTTTGATTTCTCCCATAGACTTTTAAAGGGTGTTCCGCGGCATTCGAATTTGCCGCGAACACCCCAAATTGTTCGCTGTTCGGTGAACTTGCGAACAGCCAATGTTCGAGTCGAACATGAGTTCGACTCGAACTCGAAGCTCATCCCTAACAGAGATACATTTTATAAAAATGTATTGGTACACAATAGAGAAAATAAAAGTTAGGCATATACCAGTTAGGCATATTATCCCTAACTCAAACTGTTCTTCTACTGCCCAATTTTACTCTGCGGTATTCTCTACAGTATATTAATCCTTGTAGTAAAACCCCCAACCTGTGCTCCTTGACTTTAGTCAATTTTATCCTTGCTTTGCACATTTAAGTGATAGTAGGCTGAGAAAGATGTGAGCATGCCTCAAAACGCATTTCTACTGCGCATGCCCAGAATGTGACCTCAGATGAGGGAGTTCTATGTGTCCGTTTTTGCTCTTTCAGGTCCCATGCGTTAGCCAGGGGATTCCACAATGGGATCAGTGCCCACCTTCCAGGCTGTCCCATGCTTGTGGCCAAAGCTGGAGAGACTTTGCTTGTGAGATTTTGATGTTCCACCATAACTCACAATATCCACCTGTACTTTGTCATCTTTATGAGTGCAGTTTTATTGTTTAATAAATGTATATGCTTTTATTACTTACTACACTACTAGATGCAGTTTTTATTTTTGTGCTATAATCCAAAAAAAACAACAATTTTGAAAAAAAACAATATTTTTTACTTTCTGCTATAAAACATTTCCAATAAAAAAAATGTAAAAAAAATCTAATTTCTTCATAAATTTAGGTCAATATGTATTCTGCTACATATTTTTGGTTCAAAAGATTGCAAAAATATTGATTGGATTGTGCAAAAGTTATAGCATCTACAAACTTTGGGATAGATTTATGGACTTTTGATTTTTTTAATGTTTTTACTAGTAATGGCAGCGACCAGCCATTTTTAGCGGGACTGCGACATTGCGGCCGACAAATCTGACACTAAGTAGAGCTGCACAATTCTGGCTAGAATGAGAATCATTTTTTTTTACTTAGCATAAAGATCACGATTCTCTCACGATTCTCGTGACAGAACATCATCTTTCACATTACACAAAAAAATTGGGCTAACTTTACTGTTCAGTTTTTTCAAATAATTGAAGTGTATTTTTTCCCAAAAAATTGCATTTGAAAGACCTCTGCGCAAATAAAGTGTGACATAAAATATTGCAAAAATCACCATTTTATTCCCTAGGGTCATGGCTAAAAAATATATATAATGTTTGGGGGTTCCCAGTAATTTTCTAGCAAAAAATACTGATTTTAAGTTTGTAAGAAACAAGTGTCAGAAAAAGGTTTAGTTTTTAAGGGGTTAAACCGACCTCATCTACACACAGAAGTTCATCCCTTTGATCTAACAAGGAAAAGCTAAGTTTATAGTTAATCTACTAATCCTGGACAATGTTGTGAAAAACTTGTCAGGCTGCCCGGGTTTTTTCTTTTGACAGCTGAGTGAGCCGAGAACTCTCTACACTTACATGCTTTTAACTTGCTTTGTTCATGTGAGTAATACAGCTGGAAGCTGAATAAAGTACATTTTGTTTTAAGGTTATCACTCTATTTGGAACCCCCTTTTTCTTCCACATATCTTCATGGGTGAACCCGGGAGGGCTACCCAAAACACACACTCGATTTAGGAAGTACACCTTTACACCATATCCTTGTGGGGATTTTCAATTAAACGCCACATAGAGGATATAGTTGGTATCTATCCATGGAGGCTTGTAACAAGATCGTCCAGGACATCTATTGTTTTCTACACGCTGTTAGTTTACAGCCATAAGGTAATAGGCCACCTTGCACCTAGGTGTCACGGCACAAGAAAGAAAAGACACCCACCTTTATGTCACCTCGATATTTGTATTTTGCACAAGAGACCTTTCACCTCTATAAGATATCACTACTATTACTGAAGATTTTAAGTTTTTTTTATTTCACTGATCATCACTATTTGTTGCAGAAAGATTTTAATGTTTATGTATTTATTCTATTAGTAGGAGTGCAGCATCAGTCACTTTATATACAGGAATCACACACAGGTACGTTATTTTGCACTTAAAGGATGCCCTGCCACAGTAAATGTACATGGGGCGGTCCTTAAGTGGTTAATGAAAGCTACAGATTTATAGAGATTGAAAAGGACTTTTGACATTAACATGTTAAAGCTTCTATGAGATTTTAGTGATTGGGATCACTTCTATTCTAATATCTGGTTACATCTGATTGCTTTCCTGTGTGTGAAGTCTAATGCCCCGTACACACGGTCAGACATTGATTGGACATTCCGACAACAAAATCCATGGATTTTTTCTGACAGATGTTGGCTCAAACTTGTCTTGCATACACACAGTCACACAAAGTTGTCAGAAAATCCGATCGTTCTGAACGTGGTGACGTAAAACATGTACGTCGGGACTATAAACGAGGCAATAGCCAATAGCTTTCTTCTCTTAATTTATTCTGAGCATGCGTGGCACTTTGTCCGTCGGATTTGTCTACACACAATCGGAATTTAAAGGATCGATTTTGTTGTCGGAAAATTTTATAGCATGCTCTCAAACTTTGTGTGTCGGAAATTTTGATGGAAAAAGTCCGATGGAGCCCACACACGGTCGGAATTTCCGACAACAAGCTCCGATCGCACATATTCCATCGGAATGTCCAACCTTGTGTATAGGGCATAACACTGCATTGCTCTAGTTTCAGCTCCTACATTGTATCCTCAGCATTGATCCCGGCTTTGTCTACTTTGTCACAGTTTACAGGATTCCTGTGACCCAACTTTGTTATTGGGTGCACTGTTTGACAGAAAGGCTTACAATCTAAATTAAATTCCGACCTTCTGCAACCCAAAACCCCTACTTAGGAAAGGTGTCTGCGTATGTTTGGGACGACACCGGTCTGCTGCCGGCGCGGTCTTCGCCGTACCCAGGAATCCCGGACACTGTGAGATCAGAGACAAAGCAGACAAAGCCGGTATCAATGCTGAGGATACAATGTAGGAGCTGAAACTAGAGCAATGCAGTGTTATGCCCTGTACACACGGTCGGACATTGATCGGACATTCCGACAACAAAATCCATGGATTTTTTTCCGACGGATGTTGGCTCAAACTTGTCTTGCATACACACGGTCACACAAAGTTGTCGGAAAATCCCATCGTTCTGAACGCGGTGACGTAAAACACGTACGTCGGGACTATAAATGGGGCAGTAGCCAATAGCTTTCGTCTCTTTATTTATTCTGAGCATGCGTGGCACTTTGTGCGTTGGATTTGTGTACACACGATCGGAAATTCCGACAACAAAATTTTTTGTTGTCGGAAAATTTTATAGCCTGCTCTCAAACTTTGTGTGTCGGAAAATCCGATGGAAAATGTGTGATGGAGCCTACACACGGTCGGAATTTGCGACAACAAGGTCCTATCACACATTTTCCGTCGGAAAATCCGACCGTGTGTACAGGGCATTAGACTTCATAGAGACTTCACACACATGAAAGCAATCAAACATAACCTGATATTAAAAATAGACGTGATCCCAATCACTAAAATCTCATAGAAGCTTTAACATGTTAATGTCAAAAGTCATTTTCAGTATTTGTAGATCTGCAGCTTTCATTAAAATAAAGCCTGGTGATCCTGCCATGGAGGTCCTTGCTCAGGGTGTTATGGGGTGAAGAGATCTGTTCCTGTCTCCTAATTCTTCTCCTGCATTGTCACACATTTTAACTTTTTTGAGATAGGTTCTCTTTTACATATGAGGCAGGTTACTCACTTCAAACACCACATTATAAAAAAAATTCTGGGTATAGTTTGAGAGTCGTAGTGTACTCCTCTTAAAAGACTTTTGACAGTGAAGACCCCTCTGATTATATCATCTCCATCCTGATAATACTCATAGTCTTCATATACGGTGGCTTCCTCTGTTATGTAGGTTGTTGCCGGTCTTGAATTTTCGGTGTCAGCAGTACAAGGTGTCACATACAGAAGGAGCACACACAATTCTCCAATCTGTGTATGAGATGTCAGTATAAATCTACACAATACAACCGCAAGGAGATGAAGGGAGGTCTCTATAACCCGGTATAACATTGTCTGGGAATACACAAGGCTACAGATCATGTCTATGGAATAAAACTGCATCCTCTTATATAGAGTGCTGTGCAGCTGCAATACGGTTACAGATAACTATTTTATTTTCTGTTAATATCAGACTTTATCTTTGAATAGAAGAAAGAGAAGAAAATAAAAGACAAATATTTGTAGGTGAGTCTTTTTTTTTTAAATGTTATCAGCAGATATTAAAGTTAGTTGTCCTAAACCAGTGTTATCCAAACTCATTGGGAAACAAATGTTAATAAAAAAAGTAAATGGGCAATTTTCGGTTAATAGGCAATGGATGGTCAAACAATTGGCATGGGGGGTCTGGGCATTGCCCTGGGGGACATTCAAATTAATGGAACCCCTCCTCACTACTAGTGATGAAATGAAGGCACCACCCATTCAGTTTGGGGAACATTACTAAAGTTCAGGTGCCAGTTCTGAACCCCTCCAAACTCAATGGGAAACAAATGTTAGAAAACAGTAAATGGTCATTTTTTGGTTAATAGGCAATAGATGGTCAAAAAATTGGCATGGGGGGTCTGGGCATTGCCCTAGGGGACATTCAAATTAACAGAACCCCTCCTCACTACTAGTGATGAAATGAAGGTACCCCCGTTCAGTTTGGGGAACGTTACTGAAGTTCAGGTGCCGGTTCTGAACCTCTCCAAACTCAATGGTAAACAAATGTTAGAAAACAACAATGGCTAATTTTCAGTTAATAGGCAATGGATGGTCAAACAAATGATATGGGGGGCTGGGCATTGCCCTGGGGGGGACATGGAGCACAGCAAAACCTTTTTTGGTGGGAAGCAGCGATTTAAATCAAAGCAAAGGCAAGAGCCATCAGCCGAACAGCCCTGGCTTCAGTTCAGCAGAGAAGAAGTTGAGATACAAACCCTGAACTACACTGAAATCAATGGAAGCCAAATCTGTCAAATTATTTTGGGCTAATTTGCAAGGGGTGTAAAAAAATAACATGGAATAAGCACTGCCTTGGGGATCATATACCAATGTAATTTTTTTTTCTTTAATCAATACAGCTAGGAGCAGTGATTTTTTTTTAGCATTCACATTTACAAAAGAAAATGGGCAGGAGCTGCCGGAGGTTACATATAGCAGGTGATTGGTTGCTAGGACACTGGGTGGTCCTAGCAACCTACCACCAGCTTGATAATATGCACTGGTAATTCCAGCAGCTTGCACTCTCACCCTCTGTCCAGTACCATGCTGCCTCCCTCTCTGCGCTCTGCTGTACATCCTTTATAAGGTAGGAGAGTGCTACCCACACTGCTGTGTGTTTGTGTCAGGGGGTGATGTAAGGGGGAAAGGACACTACTGTGGCTGGGGGCAGAGGAAACTGTTATGGGGCCAGAGGAAACTGCTTTGAGGGTGATGATGTTAAGGAAGAAGAAGACTCTGCAATAGGGAGGCAGAGGATACTACTGTATGTGGGGGGCAGAGTCCATTACCATGGGGAGGGAAGAAGTGAAAGAGGCAAAGGACACTACTTATGGAGGATAGAGGACACTACTGTGGGGGGAGGGGTGAAAAGACAGCTATAGGGGCCAGAGAACACTGCTTTGTGGGGACACAGGACACAACTCTGGGGGAAGGGACACTGCTATGGGGGCAGAAGAGGACACTACACAGGAGTAGGGGGAGATGTGAAGGAGCACACTGCTATGGGGCAGGGGAGAGGACACTACAGTGGGGGAGTGATGTGAACGAGGCAGAGGACACTACACTTGAATGGGGTTGATATGAAGAGGGCAGAGGCCAATGGTATAGGAGGCAGAGGACACTACAGTGGGAGAGTAATGTGAACCGGGGCAGAGGACACTGCACTGCTATGGGGGTCAGAGGACTCTACTGGGGGGGTGATGTGAATGGGGCAGAGGCCAATGCTATGGGGGGGCAGAGGACACTACACCTGAGTGGGGCTGATGTGAAGAGGGCAGTGGCCAATGCTTTTGGGGGGGCAGAGGGCACTACAGTGGGGGAGTGATGTGAACCAGGGCAGAGGACACTACACTTGAGTGAGGGGGTGATGTGAAGAGGGCAGAGGCCAATGCTATGGGGCAGAGGACACTAAAGAGGGAAAGTGATGTGAACCAGGGCAGAGGACACTGCTATAGGGGAACAGAGGATACTACACTTGAGTGGGAGGTGATGTGAAGAGCGCAGAGGCTGATGCAATGGGGGGCAGAGTACACCACAGTGGGGGAGTGATGTGAACCTGGGGCTGAGGACACTACTATGGGAGGGGCTGAGGAAACTACTGTAGGGGGGATGTGAATGAGGGCAGAGGCCAATGCTATGGGGAGGCAGAGGACACTACATTGGGGGAGTGATGTGAACCTGGGCAGAAGACACTGCTATAGGGGGCAGAGAACATTACACTTGAGTGGGTGGGGGATGTTAAGAGGGCATTGGCCAATGCTATGGGGGATGAAGTCACTACAGTGGAGAAGTGATGTGAACCGGGGCTGAGGACACTGCTACAGGAGGGACAGAGGACACTACACTTAAGTAGGGGGTGATGTGAAGGGGCGAAGGACACTAAAGTGGAGTTGTGATGTGACCCAGGGCAGAGGACACTGCTATAGGGGGACAGAGGACACTACACTTGAGTGGTAGGTGATGTGAAGAGGGCAGAGGCTGATGCAATGGGGGGGCAGAGGACACTACAGTGGGGGAGTTATGTGAAGCAGGGCTGAGGACTCTGCTATGGGAGGGGCAGAAGACACTACTGTAGGGGGGTGATCAGAAGGGAGGCAGAAGATACTACTGTGGAAGGTGATGGGAAGTGAAGTGAAGGTGGGCAGAAGATACTACTGTGGGGGGAGTTATGTGAAGCAGGGCAGAGGACACTGTTGTGACACACTATGTGTTCTTCATGCCGTCATTTATTGGGGGCTTTTCTTTTGATGTCTTTAAAAAGGGCACCGCCCCCCCTGGGGACCTTTGATTTCCTCCATGTTGTCCAGGTAGATCTCAACCTCTAAAAGGTTACCTACCCCTGTCTCACAGCAACAATTTAAAAAATGACCCTTTGAGTCTGGTGTGGATTTTAAAGAGCTCACAAAAAAAAGCATGAAGTCCAGGTGATGAGTGGGCGCGCCCCCACCTGAAACATACCAGGCCACATGCCCTAAACATGGGGGGAACCTCCTGACAAAGCACCTTGTCCCCACATTGATGAGTTGAGGCTGTCTCTTCTCCACAACACCGGCATACTGCAGAGCCGCTGATCGAATATAATCTTCTCAAAGTCTTACCATTCTCCAAAAAATACAGCCCTGTGGAAGAGAGAGGCAATTCCCCCAAAAAGCACATTGACTCTACTTGTTTAGTTTTATCTTCAATAAACAACTATAAAATTCATCAAGTGAGAGTAATGGACTCGGCTGATCACAGGGCGCGCCTTGTGCAAACAAAGCTGTGGGGTCATGCCGATATTTAGTCAATGACATCACCTTGCGGAACCCGCCCCTTTGTTTGCATTCTGTAGCAGGGCCCAGGAGTTGTCATTCACAATGAGTGAGTGATAGGATCAGATGAGTCGGTGAATTTCAATTGATATATACCATGAGATATTTGTTTTTTTATTTTTTTAATTAAGGACTTGTCAAAAACTGTGTCAAATTCTGATCAGTGTCACATCCCACAAGGCATGTGTACTCAACAAAATGGAGACAAGGTTCTTTGCTAGGAGAGTTTCCCCCTTGAAGAGTATCCCTGAGGCCATGTGGCCTGGGATGGTTCAGGAGGGAGAGGCATACGCTCATACTTCCCCTTTCCTGCTCTGTCAGGCTTTATGATTTTGGTGGGGAACCTAATAAAGGATCCTCAGATCCTTACAACCATCGTGCCAAGGTTGTGGAGAAGGCAAAGTATCCCTGTCATGTTGAGTATCAAGTTTGAGTGGAAGACAGCGCTGGACTGGTGCCGCTCAAGGCTGATGGCAGAACGTTACTGTGTGGAGGGTAGAGAATTGCTTCCAATGGGTTGTATCCCAATTATAGGTGGTAGGTGATAGACTTCATTGGCGTCTAGGGCTGCTACCTTTCTGATAATGACAATGGAAGCATTAGCATGGTTTACACTTGTGTGATTAAAGAGGAGTGCCCAATGTCCAAAAAAAGTCTCACTTGATGAATTTTACAGTTGTTTATTGAAGATAAACAAGTAAAGTCAATGTGTTTCAGGGGAATTGCCTCCCCCCTTCTTCAGGGCTGTATATTTTGGAGAATGGTTAGACTTTAAAGGGTTATATTCGATCAGCGGCTCTGCAGTATGCCGGTGTTGTGGAGCAGAGGCAGCCATAACTCATCAATGTTGGGACAAGGTGCTTTGCCAGGAGGTTCCCTCCATGTTTAGAGCATGTGGCCTGGTATGTTTCAGGAGGGGTGCGCCCACTCATCTCCTGTCTCCACCTGGATTTTTAGAGGACCTCATGCATTTTTTGTGAGGTACCCTCTTAAAATCCACACCAGACTCAAAGGGTCATTTTTTTATTGTTGCTATGAGACAGGGGTAGGCAACCTTTCAGAGGTTGAGATCTACCTGGACAACATGAAGGAAATCAAAGGACCCCAGGGGGGCAGTTCCCCATTTTAAAGACAACAAAAGAAAAGCCCCCCAATAAAAAGATGGCATAAAGAACACATAGTGTGTCCCAACAGTGTCCTCTGCCCCTTCACATCACTTCCCATCACACAAAACAGTAGTATCCTCTGCCTCCCTTCACATCAACCCCCCCACAGTAGTGTCCCCTGCCCCCCATAGCACTGTCCTCAGCCCTGGTTTACATCCCTCTCCCACTGTAGTGTCCTCTTCCCCCCAATTGAATTGGTCTCTGCCCTCTTCACATCACCCCCCACTCAAGTGTAGTGTCCTCCACCCCCCTATAGCAGTGTTCTCTGCCTCAGTTCACTTCACTTCCCCACTCTAGTGTCTTCTGCCCCCTCCCCCATAGCATTGGCCTCTGCCCTCTTCACATCACCCCCCACTCAAGTGTAGTGTACACTGCCCCCCTATAGCAGTGTCCTCTGCCCCGGTTCATATAAATCCCCCACTGTAGTGTCTTCTGCCCCTTCCTCCAAAGCATTGGCCTCTGCCCTCTTCACATCACCCCCCACTCAAGTGTAGTGTCCTCAGCCCCCTCCTACAGCAGTATCCCCTGCCCCTGTTCACATCACCCCCCCACATCAATGTCCTTTGACCCCCCAATGTAGTGTCCTCTGCTCCCTATACCATAGGCCTCTGCCCTCTTCACATCACCACCCACTCAAGTGTAGTGTTCTCTTCCCCGTGCACATCACCCCCCACAGTAGTGTCCCCTGCCCCCTTCACATCACTCCCCACTGTAGTGTCCTCTCCTCCGCTCCATAGCAGTGTCATCTGCCCCTTCACATCTCCCCCTACTCCTGTGTAGTGTCCTCTGCCTCCCCAGCAGTGTCAACTGCCCCCCATAGTGTCCTCTGTCCTCCACAAGTAGTGTCCTATGTCCCTTTCACTTCTTCCCTCCCCCACAGTAATGTACTCTGCCCACACATACAGTTGTGTCCTGTGCCCCCCCAAAGCAGTGCTCTCTGGCCCCCATAGCTGTCTCCCCCCAACAGTAGTGTCCTCTGTCCTCCACAAGTAGTGTCCTTTGTCCCTTTCACTTCTTCCCTACCCCACAGTAATGTACTCTGCCCCACATACAGTAGTGTTCTTTGCCCCTCCATTGCAGTGTCTTCTTCCCCCTTTACATCACCACACCCAGATCAGGGTCCTCTGGCCCCCATAGCAGTTTCATCTGCCCCAACCCCCCCCCCCCACAGTAGGTCCTCTGTTCCTCAAAAGTAGTGTCCTTTTCCCCTCACATCACCCGCCTGACACAAACACACAGCAGTGTGTGGGTAGCACTCGCCTACCTTATAAAGGCTGTACAGCAGAGCGGAGACCAGGAGACAGCACAGTACTGGACAGTGGGTGAGAGTGGGAGCTGCTGGAGTTACCACTGCATATTATCAAGCTATAGGTAACCTCCGGTAGCTCCTTACATAGTTACATAGTAGGTGAGGTTGAAAAAAGACTCAAGTCCATCAAGTCCAACCTATGTGTATGATTATATGTCAGTATTACATTGTATATCCCTGTATGTTGTGGTAGTTCAGGTGCTTATCTAATAGTTTTTTGAAACTATCGATGCCCCCCACTGAGACCACAGCCTGTGGAAGGGAATTCCACATCCTTGCCGCTCTTACAGTAAAGAATCCTCTACGTAGTTTAAGGTTAAATCTAATTTCTTCTCATTTTAATAAGTGACCATGTGTCTTATTGAACTCCCTTCTGCGGAAAATTTTTATTCCTATTTTGGGGTCACCAGTACGGTATTTGTAAATTGAAATCATATCCCCTCTCAAGTGTCTCTTCTCCAGAGAGAATAAGTTCTTTGCTCACAACCTTTCTTCATAACTAATATCCTCCTTTATTAGCTTTGTTGCCCTTCTTCTGGTGCCCAGAACTGGACAGCATACTCCAGGTGAGGCCGGACCAGAGTCTTGTAGAGCGGGAGAATTATCGTTTTATCTCTGGAGTTGATCCCTTTTTAATGCCAATATTCCGTTTGCTTTGTTAGCAGCAGCTTGGCATTGCATGTCATTGCTGAGCCTATCATCTACTAGGACCCCCATGTCCATTTCCATCCTAGATTCCCCCAGAGGTTCTCCCCCAGTGAGTAGATTGCATTGATATTTTTGCCACCCAAATTAATTATTTTACATTTATCCACATTAAACCTCATTTGCCATGTAGTTGCCCACCCCATTAATTTGTTCAGATCTTCTTGCAAGGTTTCCACATCCTGCTGAGAAGTTATTGCCCTGCTAAGCTTATTATCATCCGCAAATACAGAGATTGAACTGTTTATCCCATCCTCCAGATCATTTATGAAGAAATTATTTAATCTCAATTTTATTGGAAAATTATTATACACTAGACAAATATACATACATTAATGGCATAGTCATACCATCAAACAACTTACAAATACATTAAACAAACTGACATCATTAAAATGAAAAAAAAAAAAATAAATAAATAAATAAAAAACGGACAGGGGAAAATGATGGCAACACATAGACATCATATTCTGAAAGATTCTTATGTATTATTTAGATTCTACTCAAATTCCCAAAAATCGTTCTAATTTCCTGTTGATTCCCTAAAAGTCCTCCAAGGATACCTGATGGCATTTTTCATATGTATCCAATTCATATGCCAGGAGGGTTTCCATCCTCTCAATATAATCCATTTCCATTATCCATTCCTTCACTGATGGGGATTGTATTGATCGCCAGTGTCGCAGGATAACCAGTCTTGCAGCTGTTAACCAATGTCTGGGCAGACCCTTTTTAATATTTTTATAGGAGCCTGGAAAAAGGGATAACCGAGTAATTTGTGGTGTATTGGGGACTAACTCTCCTGTAACTGTAGTGTGTAACTGCATTATCCTGTCCCAAAAATTATGAATTTGGGGACATTCCCACCATATGTTTATCAGCGAACCCTTGGCAGAATGACACCACCAATATATGTCAGATGCATCTGGGTATATACGCTGCAGGAATGTTGGGCATCGGTACCAATGGGAAACAAGCTTATAGCTTATTTCTTGGGCTTTAGTTGTCAGTGACAAGCAATGTGTGAGGATAAATTACTTCTCCCACTCTTCTACTCCAACATTAAGATCGCATGCCCATTTATTTGTAAATTCTGGAGGCTCAGGGTGATTTTTTTGCAATAAGAATCTTATATATTGCTGATAGGACATGTTTTGGTTTAGTACTTTGTAACAAAAATGAACAAATTTATATCTCTAGAAAAAAAATGGTTTAGGGGAGTAGAGGTCAAGAATGACAATACTTGCTGATATTCCAACCATGGCGTAAGTGAGGGCTGTTGTGTAGAAATGAAGTTCGACATGGGTGGAAGTTTGCCATGACAAAGAATCTGGCTCACTCTTTGGTGAGACTCCTTGTTCCACGTAAAAAATGTAACCAATCTACTGCAGGTGGAAATTGAGGATTGCCAAATAAGGGTGTCGTAGGGCCTACTTGTGAAGAAAGCCCTAGCCGCAAAATCATTTTATACCAGATGCTCAATAAGTGAGACGTAAGAAAAGGTTAAGAAGAGGACGTGTCTTGATGAGTACCACGGAAAGATATTTTTAACCAAGGAAGTGCCTGGACATCAAACTGATTCAACCCCTGATCTATTGATACCCATTGTTCGGTATCCGAATGATGGAACCAGTTCACTAATCTAGTCAGGACTGCTGCAACATAGTAATAATATAGATCCAGTACACCCCCTCCTCCTTTCATTTTAGGTAATGTTAATGCTTTTCTATTTAATCTAGATCTCTTATACCCCCATATAAACTTTGGAAAAGCAGATTGTAGAGTAGAGAAAAAAGATCTAGGAATAGGGACAGGGATAGTTTGAAAAAGGTACAAAAAGTGGGGTATTATGTCCATTTCCAATATGTCAGTCCTCCCGAACCACGAATATGGATTAGAATCATATTTTTTAAGATCTTGTAGAGTACGTTGCATACGAGGGATAATATTTGTCGAATATAGATGGGTCGGATCTCAAGGAATATTCATTCCTAAATATTTTACCCTGTTTCCCCGAAAATAAGACCTAGCGTGATTGTCAGTGATGGCTGCAATATAAGCCCTACCCCCCAAATAAGCCCTACCCTGTTTCCCTGAAAATAAGTCCTACCCTGAAAATAAGACCTACAAGGACTTTAACTAGGGCTTATTTGGGGGGTAGGGCTTATATTGCAGCCATCACCGACAATCACACTAGGTCTTATTTTCGGAGAAGCAGGGTAGGGTAGAGGAGCAGAATCTAAACGAAAAATGATTCTTCAGCGTTATCACTTGATGTGGTGAAAGTGACACATTAAGAATTTCCGATTTTGATACATTTACCTTGAAATTACGCAAGACTCTAAAACGCTGAAATTCAGATAGAATAGAAGGCATAGAGATATCTGGATTGGCAACATAGAGTAACAGATCATCAGCAAACAGGGAAAGTTTTATTTCCTGCTGATCTATCCTTATGCCAGTGATAGAGGGATTCTGTTTAATTGCTATTGCTAAGTGCTCCATTACTAGAACATAAAGTAAAGGAGACAGAGGGCACCCCTGGTGAGAACCATTTTGGATAGGGAAACTTGTAGTCAATGATCCATTGTTCCTTATTTTAGCCTTAGGGTTAGAATATAGTGCTAAAATCTTAATATGCAAATTTGGGCCCATCCCTATTTGCCTCAAAGAATGCTCAAGGAAAGACCACCCAACCCGATCAAAAGCCATCTCCGCATCGACCGAAGGAAGGCATGCTGGAATTTTAGCTGTTTGGGCATAGCCCATAAGTAACGTTTTTATCGTATTGTCACGGGTTTCTCTTCCTTGAACAAATCCGGCCTGGTCTTTATGTACCAGGCTCGGAATAAGAGATTGGTAACACGACACAATCAATTTGGTGTACATTTTTATGTCTACTCCAATTAAAGATAATGGACGATAGCTGGAACACAATGTTAGATCCTTATCAGGTTTAGGAATCAAAGTAATATGGGCTTCCAGTGTTTGAGTCAGGAATGGAATTGAATACCTGGAGCATAAATGGGGACAAATATTCTTTATATGTTTTATAGAATTTTGGGGTAAATCCATCTGGGCCAGGACTCTTACCTGATGGAATATCTAAATTTACTCCCAATAATTCCTCACTTGAGAAAGGATAATCCAATAATTTCTTATGATCGGCGTCTAATGTTGGAATAGCACTTTCTTGTACATAGTCTTCAATGCAATGAGTATTAGATCCCATATCTTCCAAAAATGATGGTTGAGCCAGATTATAAAGAGCTGAAAAATATTCCATGAATGTTTGTTGAAAACATTGTGGATCTGAGGTAGTTCCCCCAACAACTTCCTAATACTAACAATAAAAGTCTAAGGAGAATGGGGATGTAATGTACATGCTAGCTGTCTCCCACATTTATTCCAATATCTGTAACTACTTAAGGCACTTGTATGTTGATATGAACTATGAGATGCTTCCAAGAGCTCTAAGGCCCCTTTCACACTGAGGCGTTAGAAAAACACTCTAAAAACGCCTAGTGCTATAGGCGCGTTTTTATTGTGTTTTTGCCACGTTGGCGTTAATAATAAAGCATTGGCATTAGCTTACAACCCCACCCCCTTACATCACATCCTGTAAACTTACTGTTATTTCATAGGGAAGAGAGCGAACAGGAAGAAGATGGAGTATTTGGAGCTGCTGTTGATGTTTGTGCTACTTGTTTGGGAACATAACCTCAAACAGAGACCGCAACCTCACTTTTGGGTTCATCCCATCCAACAAATGCACTCCAACAGAGGACAATTTGTGCTGCTCTATCAGCACCTGAGAGTACACCCTGATAAGTTCTGAATTTACAGTCGGATGAGCATTGAAACTTATGTCACAGTATCCCATTTCCCTAATCCCGGTCCTGGTAGTCCCAAACCCCCAACCCTAATCCCAGTCCCTATAGTCCCAAACCAACAACCCTAACCCTAATCCCGGTCTCTATAGTCCCAAACCCCCAACCCTAACCCGAATACCGGTCCCGGTAGTCCCAAACCCCCAACCCTAATCCAGTCCTGTTAGCCCCAAACCCCAACCCTAACCCTAATCCTGGTAGTCCCAAACCACCAACCCTAACCCTAATCCCAGTCCTTTTAGTTCCAAACCCCCAACCATAACCCTAATCCCAGTCCCTATAGTCCCAAACCCCCAGCCCTAACCCTAGTCCCATTCCTGTTAGTCTCAAACCACCAATCCTAATCCCAGTAGTCCCAAACCCCCAACACTAACGATAATCCCAGTCCCTATAGTCCCAAACCCCCAACCCTAACCCTAATCCCAGTCCCAGTAGTCTCAAACCACCAACTATAACCCTAATCCCAGTCCTTTTTGTTCCAAACCCCCAACACTCACCCTAATCCCAGTCCCTATAGTCCCAAACCCCCAATCCTAACCCTAATCCCAGTCCTGTTAGTCCCAAACCCCCAACCCTAACCATAATTCAAGTCCTTTTAGTTTCAAACCCCCAACCCTAATCCTGGTCCTAGTAGTCCCAAACCCCCAACCCTAACCCCAATCCCAGTCCTTTTAGTTCCATACCCAAAACCCTAACCATAATCCCGGTCCCTAAAGTCCCAAACCCCAACCCTAAACCTAATCCCAATTCTGTTAGCCCCAAACCCCAACCCTAACCCTATTCCTAGTCCCGGTAGTAACAAACCCTATCCCTAATCCCAGTACTTTTAGTTCCAAACCCCCAACCCTAACCCTAATCCTGGTAGTCCCAAACCCCCAACCCTAACCCTAATCCTGGTCCCGGTAGTCCCAAACCCCCAACCCTAATCCCAGCCCTGTTAGTCCCAAAATCAAAGGACCCCAGGGGGGCAGTGCCCTTTTTAAAGACAACAAAAGAAAAGCCCCCAATAAAAAGTTGGCATAAAGAACATATATTGTGTCCCAACAGTGTCCTGTGCCCCTTCACATCACTTCCCATCACACAAAACAGTAGTATCCTCTGCCTCCCTTCACATCAACCCCCCCACAGTAGTGTCCCCTGTCCCCCATAGCAGTGTCCTCAGCCCCGGATCACATCACTCCCCCACTGTAGTGTCCTCTTCCCCCCAATTGAATTGGTTTCTGCCCTCTTTACATCACCCCCCCACTCAAGTGTAGTGTCCTCCAGCCCCTACATAAAGTGGGGTATTATGTCCATTTTCAATATGTCAATCCTCCCGAATCACGAATATGGATTAGAATCATATTTTTTAAGATCTTGTAGAGTACGTTGCTTAAGAGGGACAATATTTTTTGAATATAGATGGGTCGGATCTGAAGGAATATTCATTCCTAAATATTTTAGTGTAGAGGAGCAGAATCTAAACGAAAAATGATTTTTCAGCATTATCACTTGATGTGGTGAAAGTGACACATTAAGAATTTCCAATTTTGATACATTTACCTTGAAATTACGCAAGACTCCAAAACGCTGAAATTCAGATAGAATAGAAGGCATAGAGATATGTGGATTGGTAACATAGAGTAACAGATCATCAGCAAACAGGGCAAGTTTTATTTCCTGCTGATCTATCCTTATGCCAGTGATAGAGGGATTCTGTTTAATTGCCATTGCTAAGTACTCCATTACTAGAACATAAAGTAAAGGAGACAGAGGGCACCCCTGGTGAGAACCATTTTGGATAGGAAAACTTGTAGTCAATGATCCATTGTTTCTTATTCTAGCCATAGGGTTAGAATATAGCGCTAAAATCTTAATATGCAAATTTGGGCCCATCCCTATTTGCCTCAAAGAATGCTCAAGGAAAGACCACCCAACCTGATCAAAAGCCATCTCCACATCGACCCAAGGAAGGCATGCTGGAATTTTAGTTTGGGCATAGCCCATAAGTAAGAACGTTTGTATCGTATTGTCATGGGTTTCTCTTCCTTGAACAAATCTGGCCTGGTCTTTATGTACCAGGCTCGGATTAAGAGATTGGTGATGTGACGCAATCAATTTGACGTACATTTTTATGTCTACTCCAATTAAAGATATTGGACGATAGCTGGAGCACAATGTTAGATCCTTATCAGGTTTAGGAATCAAAGTAATATGGGCTTCCAGTGTTTGAGTCGGAAATGGAATTTAATACCTGGACCATAAATGGGGCAAATATTCTTTATATGTTTTACAGAATTTTGGGGTAAATCCATCTGGGCCAGGACTCTTACCTGATGGAATATCCAAATTTACTCCCAATAATTCCTCACTTGAGAAAGGATAATCCAATAATTTCTTATAATCGGCGTCTAATGTTGGAATAGCACTTTCTTGTACATAGTCTTCAATGCAATGAGTATTAGATCCCGTATCTTCCAAAAATGATGGTTGAGCCAGATTATAAAGAGCTGAAAAATATTCCATGAATGTTTGTTGAAAACATTGTGGATCTGAGGTAGTTCCCCCAACAACTTCCTAATACTAGCAATAAAAGTCTGAGGAGGATGGGGATGTAATGTACGTGCTAGCTGTCTCCCACATTTATTCCAATATCTGTAACTACTTAAGGCACATGTATGTTGATATGAACTATGAGATGCTTCCAAGAGCTCTAATGCCCCTTTCACATTGAGGCGTTACAAAAACACTCTAAAAACGCCTAGTGCTATAGGAGTGTTTTTATCGTGTTTTTGCCACGTTGGCGCTAAAAATAAAGCATTGGCATTAGCTTACAACCCCACCCCCTTACATCAAATTCTGTGAACTTCCTGTTATTTCATAGGGAAGAGAGCGAACAGGAAGAAGATGGAGTATTTAGAGCTGCTGTTGATGTTTGTGCTACTTGTTTGGGAACATATCCTCAAACAGAGACCGCAACATCACTTTTGGGTTCATCCCATCCAACAAATGCACTCCAACAGAGGACAATTTGTGCTGCTCTATCAGCACCTGAGAGTACACCCTGATAAGTTCTGAAATTACAGTTGGATGAGCATTGAAACTTAAGTCACATTATCCCATTTCCCTAATCTCAGTCCTGGTAGTCCCAAACCCCCAACCCTAACCCTAATCCCAGTCCCTATAGTCCCAAACCAACAACCCTAACCCTAATCCCAGTCCCTATAGTCCCAAACCCCAACCCTAATCCAGTCCTGGTAGTCTCAAACCCCTAACCCTAACCCTAATCCCAGTCCCTATAGTTCCAAACCCACAACCCGAACCCCAGTCCTGGTAGTCCCAAACCCACAACCCTAATCCAGTCCTGTTAGTCCCAATCCTCAACCCTAACCCTAATCCTGGTAGTCCCAAACCACCAACCCTAACCCTAATCCCAGTCCTTTTAGTTCCAAACCCCCAACCATAACCCTAATCCCATTCCCTATAGTCCCAAACCCCCAGCCCTAACCCTAGTCCCATTCCTGTTAGTCCCAAACCACCAACCCTAATCCCAGTAGTCCCAAAACCCCAACACTAACGATAATCCCAGTCCCTATAGTCCCAAACCCCCAACCCTATCCCTAATCCCAGTCCCGGTAGTCTCAAGCCACCAACTATAAACCTAATCCCAGTCCTTTTAGTTCCAAACCCCCAACCCTCACTCTAATCCCAGTCCCTATAGTCCCAAACCCCAACCCTAACCCTAATCACAGTCCTGTTAGTCCCAAACCCCCAACCCTTACCATAATCCTAGTCCTTTTAGTTTCAAACCCCCAACCCTAATCCTGGTCCTAGTAGTCCCAAACCCCCAACCCTAACCCCAATCCCAGTCCTTTTAGTTCCAAACCCAAAACCCTAACCATAATCCTGGTCCCTAAAGTCCCAAACCCCAACCCTAAACCTAATCCCAATTCTGTTAGCCCCAAACCCCAACCCTAACCCTAATCCCAGTCCCGGTAGTAAAAAACCCTAACCCTAATCCCAGTACTTTTAGTTCCAAACCCCCAACCCTAACCCTAATCCTGGTAGTCCCAAACCCCCAACTCTAACCCTAATCCTGGTCCCGGTAGTCCCAAGCCTCCAACCCTAATCCCAGTCCTGTTAGTCCCAAAATCAAAGGACCCCAGGGGGGCATTGCCCTTTTTACATCACTTCCCATCACACAAAAATGTAGTATCCTCTGCCTCCCTTCACATCAACCCACCACAGTAGTGTCCCCTGTCCCCCATAGCAGTGTCCTCAGCCCCGGTTCACATCACTCCCCCACTGTAGTGTCCTCTTCCCCCAATTGAATTGGTCTCTGCCCTCTTCACATCACCCCCCCACTTAAGTGTAATGTCCTCCACCCCCCTACAAAAAGTGGGGTATTATGTTCATTTTCAATATGTCAATCCCCCCGAACCACGAATATGGATTAGAATCATATTTTTTAAGATCTTGTAGAGTACGTTGCATAAGAGGGACAATATTTGTTGAATATAGATGGGCCGGATCTGAAGGAATATTCATTCCTAAATATTTTAGTGTAGAGGAGCAGAATCTAAACGAAAAATGATTTTTCAGCATTATCACTTGATGTGGTGAAAGTGACACATTAAGAATTTCCGATTTCGATACATTTACCTTGAAATTACGCAAGACTCCAAAACGCTGAAATTCAGATAGAATAGAAGGCATAGAGATATGTGGATTGGTAACATAGAGTAACAGATCATCAGCAAACAGGGCAAGTTTTATTTCCTGCTGATCTATCCTTATGCCAGTGATAGAGGGATTCTGTTTAATTGCTATTGCTAAGTGCTCCATTACTAAAACATAAAGTAAAGGAGACAGAGGGCACCCCTGGTGAGAACCATTTTGGATAGGGAAACTTGCAGTCAATGATCCATTGTTCCTTATTCTAGCCTTAGGGTTAGAATATAGCGCTAAAATTTTAATATGCAAATTTGGGCCCATCCCTATTTGCCTCAAAGAATGCTCAAGGAAAGACCACCCAACCCGATCAAAAGCCATTTCTGCATCGACCAAAGGAAGGCATGCTGGAATTTTAGCTGTTTGGGCATAGCCCATAAGTAAGAACGTTTGTATCGTGTTGTCACGGGTTTCTCTTCCTTGAACAAATCCGCCCTGGTCTTTATGTACCAGGCTCGGAATAAGAGATTGGGGATGTGACGCAATCAATTTGGCGCACATTTTTATGTCTACTCCAATTAAAGATATTGGATGATAGCTGGAGCACAATGTTAGATCCTTATCAGGTTTAGGAATCAAAGTAATATGGGCTTCCAGTGTTTGAGTCGGAAATGGAATTGAATACCTGGAGCATAAATGAGGACAAACATTCTTTATATGTTTTATAGAATTTTGGGGTAAATCCATCTGGGCCAGAACTCTTACCTGATGGAATATTCAAATTTACTCCCAATAATTCCTCACTTGAGAAAGGATAATCCAATAATTTCCTATAATCGGTGTCTAATGTTGCAATAGAACTTTCTTGTACATAGTCTTCAATGCAATGAGTATTAGATCCCGTATCTTCCAAAAATGATGATTGAGCCAGATTATAAAGAGCTGAAAAATATTCCCTGAATGTTTGTTGAAGACATTGTGGATCTGAGGTAGTTCCCCCAACAACTTCCTAATACTAGCAATAAAAGTCTGAGGAGGATGGGGATGTAATGTACGTGCTAGCTGTCTCCCACATTTATTCCAATATCTGTAACTACTTAAGGTACATGTATGTTTATATGAACTATGAGATGCTTCCAAGAGCTCTAAGGCCCCTTTCACATTGAGGCGTTAGAAAAACACTCTAAAAACGCCTAGCACTATAGGCGCGTTTTTATCGCGTTTTTGCCGTGTTAGCGCTAAAAATAGCACTAACGCCCATGCATTTTTATAGTGCTTTTAAAGCGTTGGCATTAGCTAACAACCCCACCCCCTTACATCACATCCTGTGCACTTCCTGTTATTTCATAGGGAAGAGAGCGAACAGGAAGAAGATGTAGTATTTGGAGCTGCTGTTGATGTTTATGCTACTTGTTTGAGAACATATCCTCAAACAGAGACCGAACCTCACTTTTGGGCTCATCCCATCCAACAAATTCACTTCGACAGAGGACAATTTGTGCTCCTCTATCAGGACCTGAGAGTGCACCCTAATAAGTTCCCAAATTACACTCGGATGAGCATTGAAATTTAAGTCACAATATCCCAGTCCCCTAATCCCAGTGTCGGTAGTCCAAAACCCCCAACCCTAACCCTAATCCCGGTCCCTATAGTCCCAAACCCTCAACCCTAACCCTAATCCCGGTCCCGGTAATCCCAAACCCCCAACCCTAACCATAATCCCAGCCCTGTTAGTCCCAAACCCCAACCCTCACCCTAATCCTGGTAGTCCCAAACCACCAACCCTAACCCTAATCCCAGTCCTTTTAGTTCCAAGCCCCAAACCCTAACCCTAATCCCAATCCCTATAGTCCCAACCCCCAGCCCTAACCCTAATCCCAGTCCTGTTAGTCCCAAACCACCAACCCTAATCCCGGTAGTCCCTAACCCCCAACACTAACAACAATCCCAGTCCCTATAGTCCCAAACCCCACACCCTAACCCTAATCCTGGTCCCAGTAGTCCCAAACCACCAACTATAACCCTAATCCCAGTCCTTTTAGTTTCAAACCCCCAACCCTCATTCTAATCCCATTCCCTATAGTCCCAAACCCCCAACCCTAACCCTAATCCCAGTTCTGGTAGTCCCAAACCACCAACCCTAACCCTAGTCCTTTTATTTCCAAACCCCCAACCCTAATCCCTGTCCCTATAGTCCCTAACCCCAACCCTAACCCTAATCCCAGTCCTGTTAGTCCCAAACCCCCAACCCTAACCATAATCCCAGTCCTTTTAGTTTCAAACCCCCAACCCTAATCCTGGTCCTAGTAGTCCCAAACCCCCAACCCTAACCCTAACCCCAGTCCTTTTAGTTCCAAATCCAAAACCCTAACCATAATCCTGGTCCCTATAGTCCCAAAAACCAACCCTAAACCTATTCCCAGTCCTGTTAGTCCCAAACCCCAACCCTATCCCTAATCCCAGTCCCGGTAGTAACAAACCCTAACCCTAATCCCAGTACTTTTAGTTCCAAACCCCCAACCCTAACCCTAATCCCAGTCCCGGTAGTCCCAAACCCCCAACCCTAACCCTAATCCCAGTCCTTTTAGTTTCAAACTCCCAACCCTCATTCTAATCCCATTCCTTATAATCCCAAACCCCATCCCTAACCCTAATCCCAGTCCTGGTAGTCCCAAACCACCAACCCTAACCCTAGTCCTTTTATTTTCAAACCCCCAACCCTAACCCTAACCCCGGTCCCTATAGTCCCTTACCCCAACATTAACCCTAATCCCAGTCCTGTTAGTCCCAAACCTCCAACCCTAACCATAATCCCAGTCCTTTTAGTTTCAAACCCCCAACCCTAATCCTGGTCCTAGTAGTCCCAAACCCCCCACCCTAACCCTAATCCCAGTCCTTTTAGTTCCAAACCCAAAACCCTAACCATAATCCTTGTCCCTATAGTCCCAAAAACCAACCCTAAACCTATTCCCAGTCCTGTTAGTCCCAAACCCCAACCCTAACCCTAATCCCAGTCCCGGTAGTAACAAACCCTAACCCTAATCCCAGTACTTTTAGTTCCAAACCCCCAACCCTAACCCTAACCCCAGTCCCGGTAGTCCTAAACCCCCAACCCTAACCCTAATCCCAGTCCTTTTAGTTCCAAACCCCAACACTGACCCTAATCCCGGTCCCTATAGTCTCAAACCCCTAACCCTATCCCTAATCCCAGTCCTGTTAGTCCCAAACCCCCAACCCTAACCCTAATCCATGTCCCAGTAGTCCCAAACCACCAACCCATACCCTAATCCCAGTCCTTTTAGTTCCAAACCCCCATCCCTAACCCTAATCCCAGTCCTGGTAGTCCCAAACCACCAACCCTAACCCTAGTCCTTTTATTTTCAAACCCCCAACCCTAACCCTAACCCCGGTCCCTATAGTCCCTAACCCCAACATTAACCCTAATCCCAGTCCTGTTAGTCCCAAACCTCCAACCCTAACCATAATCCCAGTCCTTTTAGTTTCAAACCCCCAACCCTAATCCTGGTCCTAGTAGTCCCAAACCCCCAACCCTAACCCTAATCCCAGTCCTTTTAGTTCCAAACCCAAAACCCTAACCATAATCCTTGTCCCTATAGTCCCAAAAACCAACCCTAAACCTATTCCCAGTCCTGTTAGTCCCAAACCCCAACCCTAACCCTAATCCCAGTCCCGGTAGTAACAAACCCTAACCCTAATCCCAGTACTTTTAGTTCCAAACCCCCAACCCTAACCCCAGTCCTGGTAGTCCCAAACCCCCAACCCTAACCCTAATCCCAGTCCTTTTAGTTCCAAACCCCAACACTGACCCTAATCCCGGTCCCTATAGTCTCAAACCCCCAACCCTATCCCTAATCCCAGTCCTGTTAGTCCCAAACCCCCAACCCTAACCCTAATCCTGGTCCCAGTAGTCCCAAACCACCAACCCATACCCTAATCCCAGTCCTTTTAGTTCCAAACCCCCATCCCTAACCCTAATCCCAGTCCTGGTAGTCCAAAACCACCAACCCTAACCCTAGTCCTTTTATTTTCAAACCCCCAACCCTAACCCTAACCCCGGTCCCTATAGTCCCTAACCCCAACATTAACCCTAATCCCAGTCCTGTTAGTCCCAAACCTCCAACCCTAACCATAATCCCAGTCCTTTTAGTTTCAAACCCCCAACCCTAATCCTGGTCCTAGTAGTCCCAAACCCCCAACCCTAACCCTAATCCCAGTCCTTTTAGTTCCAAACCCAAAACCCTAACCATAATCCTTGTCCCTATAGTCCCAAAAACCAACCCTAAACCTATTCCCAGTCCTGTTAGTCCCAAACCCCAACCCTAACCCTAATCCCAGTCCCGGTAGTAACAAACCCTAACCCTAATCCCAGTACTTTTAGTTCCAAACCCCCAACCCTAACCCCAGTCCTGGTAGTCCCAAACCCCCAACCCTAACCCTAATCCCAGTCCTTTTAGTTCCAAACCCCAACACTGACCCTAATCCCGGTCCCTATAGTCTAAAAACCCCCAACCCTATCCCTAATCCCAGTCCTGTTAGTCCCAAACCCCCAACCCTAACCCTAATCCTGGTCCCAGTAGTCCCAAACCACCAACCCATACCCTATACCCAGTCCTTTTAGTTCCAAACCCCCAACCCTAACCCTAATCCCAGTCTAAGTAGTCCCAAACCCCAACCCTAACCCTAATCCCAGTCCTTTTAGTTCCAAACCCCAACCCTAACCCTAATCCCGGTCCCTGTAGTCCCAAACGCCCAACCCTAACCCTAATCCCAGTCCTGTTAGTCCCAAACCCCCAACCCTAACCCTAATCCTGGTCCCGGTAGTCCCAAAACCCCAACCCTAACCCTAATCCCAGTCCTTTTAGCTCCAAAACCCCAACCCTAATCCCTGTCCCTATAGTCCCAAACCCCCAACCCTAACCCTAATCCCAGTCTTGTTAGTCACAAACCCCTACCCTAACCCTAATCCTGGTCCTGGTAGTCCCAAACCCCCAACCCTACAGTCCCAGAAGTTTGCATAGGGTTCTGGTTAGCAAAGTATGGTTAGGTTGGGCTTAGCATGATAGGGTTTTGTTTTGTGTTAAGAAAGGTTTACAGAGCATAGGGTTAGGTTACACGAGTAGGGTTAAGTTTGGTTAGTATAGAAAAATGGTTAAAGTTAGCATAGTGGTAAGTTAGGTTAGCATATATTATGGGTTAGCTTTGGATAGAATGGGTCAATCGTTTAGTAGTGTTAACAACTGATCTATTTCCTTCACTAGATTTGACTTTCTTCTTAAGCTGTTGACACCTGCCTTGTTGAGACAGGATACCAATTGCAAAGAAGCAATAACACCATGCGAATGTTTACTTGTACCGCTGAGGTAATATATATGATGAATCGATCTGTTCACATGTAAACTCATAATACAAAAACAAACACAACTCTTTGCAAAACTGTATACATTTATTATAAATGTATTCGTGTTTCAAACTTAACAGCACAACATGTGCATAAACAAATATATATTAAAACTTTATTAACAAATGTATTCAATATATATTCATAACTTTATTCTATATACATATATAACTAAGAAATGTATGTATTTTATTACGATCTTAACATATGATTAGTGATCACCCAAGTCTCAGTGGCTCAGTGATCACAGCGCACCCGGCGCGCGCCCTGCAGCGCGCGTGTAGGGCGTGCGCAGGGCACGTGCACAGAGGAGGCCGTCATATGTGGCATCTTCCTCCGCGGTGTCTTCTTCCCTTCTTCTTCTTGGACCACTCCGCATCCACGATCGGAGGCTCCTGCTGTGTGACGCTTCTTGTCTTCTGACGGTTTTTAAATAACGGAGGGCGAGGCCATAGGGACTGGGATTAGTGTTAGGGGTTTTGGACTTTAGGGATCTGGATTAGGGTTAGGATTAGGGGTTTGGGACTATAGAAACTGGGATTAAGGCTAAGGGTAGTGGGTTTGGGACTATATGGACCTGGATTAGGGTTAGGGGTTTGGGACTATAGGGACCGGGATTAGGGTAAGGGGTTTGGACTATAGAGACCGGGATTAGGGTTATGGGTAATGGGTTTGGGACTATATGGATCTTGATTCTGGTTAGGGTTAAGGGTTTGGGACTATATTGAAGGGAATAGAGTTAAGGGTAGTGGGTTTAGGACTATAGGGACCAGGATAAGAATTAGGGGTTTGGGACTATAGGGACCAGGATTTGGGTTAGGGTTCGGGGTTTGGGACTTTAGGGACCAGGATTTGGGTCAGGGGTTTGTGACTATAGGGACTGGGATTAGGGTTTGGGACTACTGGTAGTGGGATTAGGGTTAGGATTTTTGGACTATAGGGACCGGGATTAGGGTTAGGGGTTTTAGAATATAGGGACTGGGATTAGGGTTAGGGGTTTGGGACTATAGGGAATAAGATTAGGGTTAGGGTTCGGGGTCTGGGACTACAGGGACGGGATTAGCGTTAGGGTTGGAGGTTTGGGACTATAGGGACCGGGATTAGGGTTAGGGGTTTGGGACTATAGGGAATGGGATTAGGTTTAGGGTTCGGGGTCTGGGACTATAGGGACGGAGATTATTGTTAGGGTTAGGGGTTTGGAACTATAGGAACCGGGATTAGGGTCAAGGTTGAGGGTTTGGGACTGCTGGTAGTGGGATTAGGGTAATAGTTTGGGACAATAGGAATGGTATTAGGGTTAGGGTTGGGGTTTGGAACTATAAGGACCAGGATTAGGGTTAAGGGTAGTGGTTTTGGGACTATAGGGACTGGGATTAGGGTTATGGTTTGGGACTAAAGGGACCGGGACTAGGGTTAGGGTTAGGAGTTTGAAACTACAGAGATTGGGATTAGGGTTAGGGATTTGTGACTATAGGGACTGGGATTAGGGTTAGGGATGGGTTTTATGGACTACTGGGTGTGGGGTTAGGGTTAGGGGTTTGGGACTACTGGGAGTGGGATTAGGGTTAGGATTTGGAACTATAGTGACCAGGATAACGGATAGGGCTAGGGATTTGGTACTATAGGGAATGGGATTAGGGTTAGGGTTAGGGGTTTGGGACTACTGGGAGTGGCATTAGCGTTAGGGGTTTGGGATTATAGGGACTGGGATTAGAGTAAGGGTTTTGGGACTATAAGGAATGAGGTTAGGGGTTTGGGACTGTAGGGACCTGGGATTAGGGTTAGGGTTTGGGGTTTGGCCATATAGGTACTGGGATTAGGGCTATGGTTAGGGGTTTGGGATTATTACGACCAGAATTAGGGTAAAGGTAGCGGGTTTGGGACTATAGGGACTGGGGATAGGGTTAGGGGTTTGGCACTATAGGGACTGGGATGAAGGTTGGGGGTTTGGGACTATAGAGACTGGGATCAGGGTTAGAGTTGGGGTTTGGAACTACTGGGAGTGGGATTAGGGTTAGGGTTTAGAACTATAGGGATGGGATTAGGGTTAAGGGTATTGGATTTTGGACTATAGGGACTGGGATTAGGGTCAGGGGTTTTGGATTATAGGGACTGGGATTAGGGTTAGGGTTAGTGGTTTGGAACTATAGGGATGGGGATTAGGGTTAGGGTTTAAGCTTTAGGACTATAGGGACCGGGACTAGGGTTAAGGTTGGGGGTTTGGGACTACTGGGAGTGGGATTAGGGTAATGGTTTGGGACTATAGGGATGTGATTAAGGTTAAGGGTAGCAGGTTTGAGACTATTGGGACTGGAATTAGGGTTAGGTTTAGGGGTTTGGAACTCTAAGGACTGGGATTAGGGTTAAAGGTTGAGGGTTTAGGACTATAGGGACCGGGATTAGGCTTAGGGTTTGGCACTATAGGTACCACAACTATGGTTAGGGGTTTTGGACTATACAGACTGGGATTAGGGTTTTGGGGTTTGTGACTATAGAGGCCAGAATTAGGGTTAGGGATGGGGGTTATGGACTACTAAGAGTGGGATTAGGGTTAGGGGTTTGGGACTACTCGAAGTGGGATTAGGGCTAGGGGTTGGGGACTACTGGGAGTGGGATTAGAGTTAGGGTTTGGAAGTATAATTACCATGATTAGGGTTAGGGGTTTGGGACTATAGGAACTGGGGTTAGGAGTTTGGGACTACTGGGATTAGGGTTAGGGGTTTGGGACTATAGGTACCGGAATTAGGGTTAGGAGTTTGGGAATACTGGGAGTAGGATTAGGGTTAGGGTTAAGGGTCTTTGGACTATAGGGATGGGATTAGGATCAAGGGTATTGGGTATTGGACTATAGGGACCGGAATTAAGGTTAGGGTTTGGGGTTTGGCCCTATAGGTACTGGGATTAGGGTTATGGTTAGGGGTTTGGGATTATTGGGACCAGGATTAGGGTTAAAGGTCTTGGGTTTGGGACTATAGGGACTGGGGATAAGGTCAGGGGTTTGGGACAATAGGGACTGGCATTAGGGTTAGAGGTGTGAGTTTGGGACTACTGGGAATGGGATTCGGGTTAAAGTTTAGGGTTTGGAACGATAGAGCTGGGATTAGGGTTAAGGTTAGGGGTTTGGGACTATAGGGACAGGGACTAGGGTTAGGGGTTTGGGACAATAGAGACTGGGATTAGGGTTAGGGGTTTGGGACTATAGAGACCAGGATTAGGATTAGGGTTGGGGGTTAGGGCCTACTGGGAGTGGTATTAGGGTAAGGGTTAAGAGTTTGGGGCTATATGGATGGGATTAGGGTTAAGGGTAGCAGATTTGGGACTATTTTGACTGGGATTATGATTAGTGTAAGGGGTTTGGAACTATAGGGACCGGGATTTTGGTTAAGGGAAGTGGGTTTGGTACTATAGGGACCAAGATTAGGGTTAGGGGTTTGGGACTACATGGACTGGGGTTAGGTTTAGGGGTTTGGGACTATAGGGACCAGGAATAGGGTTAGGGGTTTGGGACTTTAGGGACTGGGATTTGGGTTAGGGGTTTGGTACTATAGGGACCAGGATTAGTTTTAGGGTTGGGACTACTGGGAGTGGTATTAGTGTTAGGGTTAAGGGATTGGGACTATAGGGATGGGATTAGGGTTAAGGGTAGCAGGTTTGGGACTATAGGGACTGGGATTAGGGTTAGGGGTTTGGGACTATAGGGACTGGGATTAGGGTTAGGGTTATTGGTTTGGGACTATAGGGATGGGGATTAGGGTTAGGGTTAAGGGTTTAGGACTATAGGGACTGGGATTAGGGTTAAGGTTGGGGATTGGGACTACTGGGAGTGGGTTTAAAGTAATAGTTTGGCACCATAGGGATGGGATTAGGGTTAAGGGTAGCAGGTTTGGGACTATTGTGACCAGAATTAGGGTGAGGGTTAGGGGTTTGGGACTATAAGGACTGGGATTATGGTTAAGGCTAGAGGGTTTGGGACTATATGGACCGGGATTAGGCTTAGGGTTTGGCACTATATTGACCAGGACTAGGGTTAGGGGTTTGGGACTATAGAGACTGGGATTAGGGTTAGGGGTTTGTGACTATAGGGACCAGGATTAGGGTTAGGGATGAGGGTTATGGACTACTATGAGTGGGATTAGGATTAGGGGTTTGGGACTACTGGAAGAGGGATTAGGTTAGGGGTTTGGGACTGCTGGGAGTGGGATTAAGGTTAGGGTTTGGCACCATAATGAGCAGGATTAGGGTTAGGGGTTTGGGACTATAGGAACTGGGATTATGGTTATTGTTAAGGGTTTGGGACTATAGGGACTGGGATTAGAGTTAGGGTTTTGGGACTATAAGGACTGAGGTTAAGGTTAGGGGTTTGGGACACTAGGGACCTGGGATTAGGGTTAGGGGTTTGGGACTTTATGTACCGGGATTAGGGTTAGGGTTGGGGGTTTGGGAATACTGGGAGTAGGATTAGGGTTAGAGTTAAGGGTCATTGGACTATAGTGATGGGATTTGGTTTAAGGGTATCGGGTTTGGACTATAGGGACCGGGATTAGGGTTAGGGTTTGGAGTTTGGCCCTATAGGTACTGGGATTAGGGGTATGGCTAGGGGTTCAGGATTATAGGGTCCAGGATTGGGTTAAAGGTAGCGGGTTTGGGACTGGGGATAGGGTTAGGGGTTTGGGACTATAGGGACCGGGATTAGAGTTAGGGATGGGTGTTATGGACTACTAGAAATCTGATTAGGTTTAGGGGTTTGGGACTACTGGGAGTGGCATTAGGGCTAGGGTTTGGGACTACTGGGAGTGGGATTAAGGTTAGGGTTTGGAATTATAGTGACCAGGATTAGGGTTAGGGGTTTGGTACTATAGGGACTGGGATTAGGGTTAGGGTTAGGGGTTTGGGACAACTGGAAGTGGGATTAGGGTTAGGGGTTTGGGACTCTAGAGATTGGGATTAGTGTTAAGTGTATTGGGTTTTGGACTATAGGGCCCGGGGTTAGGGTTAGGGGTTTGGGACTATAGGGAGTGGGATTAGGGTTTTGGGACTATAGGGAATGAGGTTAGGGTTAGGAGTTTGGGACTGTAGGGACCTGGGATTAGGTTTAGGGTTTGAGGTTTGGCCCTATAGGTACTGTGATTATGGTAATGGTTAGGGGTTTGGGATTATAGGGATTAGGATTAGGGTCAAAGTTAGCGGGTTTGGGACTATATGGACTGGGGATAGGGTTAGGGGTTTGGGACTATAGGGACTGGCATTAGGGTTAGGGGTTTGGGACTATAGGGACTGGGATTAGGATTAGAGATGGGGGTTTGGGACTACTGGGAGTGGGATTAGGGTTTAGGGTTTGGAACTATAGGGATGGGATTAGGATTAATGGTAATGGGTTTTGGACTATAGGGACTGGGATTAGGGTTAGGGGTTTGGGACTATAGGGACTCGGTTTAGGGTTAGGGGTTTGGGACAATAGAGACTGGGATTAGGGTTAGCAGTTTGGGACTATAGGGACCGGGATTAGAGTTAGGGTTGGGGGTTAGGGACTACCGGAGTTTTATTAGGGTTAGGGTTAAGAGTTTGGGGCTTTAGGGATGGGATTAGGGTTAAGGGTAGCAGATTTGGAACTATTGTGACTGGGATTATATTTAGAGTTAGGGTTTTGGAACTATAGGGACCGGGATTAGGGTTAAGGGAAGCTGGCTTGGGACTATAGGGACCGGGATTAGGGTTAGGGATTTGGGGCCATAGGGACCGGGATTAGGGTTTTGGGACTACAGGGAGTGGGATTAGGGTTAGGCTTTTGGGACTATAGGGATTGGGATTAGAGTTAGGGTTTGGGGACTATAGGGACTGAGGTTAGGGTTAGGAGTTTGGGACTGTAGGGCCCTGCGATTAGCATTAAGGTTTGGGGTTTGGCCCTATAGGTACTGGGATTAGGGTTTCGGTTAGGGGGTTTTATGTTTATAGGGACCATGATTTGGGTTAAAGGTAGCAGGTTTGGGACTAAAGGGACTTGGGATAGGGTTAGGGTTTTGGGACTACAGGGACTTGGATTAGGGTTAGACGTTTGGGACTATAGGGACAGGATTAGTGTTAGATGTGGGGGTTTGGGACTACTGGGAGTGGGATTAGGGTTAGGGTTTAGGGATTGGAACTATAGAGCTGGGATTAGGGTTAAGGGTATTGGGTTTTGGACTATAGGGAATGGGATTAGGGTTTTGGGTTTGGTACTATATGGATAAGGGTTAGGGTTGGGGGTTAGGGCCTACTGGGAGTGGTATTAGGGTTAGGGTTAAGAGATTGGGACTATATGGATGGGATTAGGGTTAAGGGTAGCAGATTTGGGACTATTTTGACTGGAATTATGATTAGTGTAAGGGGTTTGGAACTATAGGGACCTAGATTAGGGTTAAGGGAAGTGGGTTTGGTACTGTAGGGACCAAGATTAGGGTAAGGGGTTTGGGACTACAGGGACTGGGATTAGGTTAAGGGGTTTGGGACTATAGGGACCGGGATTAGGGTTAGGGGGTTGGGACTTTAGGGACTGGGATTAGGGTTAGGGGTTTGGTACTATAGGGACCAGGATTAGGGTTAGGGTTGGGACTACTGGGAGTGGGATTAGGGTTGGGGTTAAGGGATTGGGACTATAGGGATGGGATTAGGGTTAAGGGTAGCAGGTTTGGGACTATAGGGACTGGGATTAGGGTTTATTTGTTTGGGACTATAGGGACTGGGATTAGGGTTAGGGTTATTGGTTTGAGACTATAGGGATGGGGATTAGGGTTAAGGGTTTAGGACTATAGGGACTGGGATTAGGGTTAAGGTTGGGGGATTGGGAGTGGGATTAAGGTAATAGTTTGGCACTATAGGGATGGGATTAGGGTTAAGAGTAGCGGGTTTGGGACTAGTGTGACCGGAACTAGGGTAAGGGTTAGGGGTTTGGGACTAAAAGGACTGGTATTAGGGTTAAGGGTATTGGGTTTGGGACTATAGGGACCGGGATTAGGCTTAGGATTTGGGACAATAGGGACCGGGACTAGGGTTAGGGGTTTGGGACTATAGAGACTGAGATTAGGGTTAGGGGTTTGTGACTATAGGGACCGGGATTATGGTTAGGGATGGGGGTTATGGACTACTATGAGTGGGATTAGGATTAGGGGTTTGGGACTACTGGAAGTGGGATTAGGTTAGGGGTTTGATACTGCTGGGAGTGGGATTAGGGTTTGGGTTTGGCACCATAATGAGCAGGATTAGGGTTAGGGGTTTGGGACTATAGGAACTGGGATTAGGGTTATTGTTAAGGGTTTGGGACTAATGGGAGTGGGATTAGGGGTTTAGGACTATAGGGACTGAGGTTAGGGTTAGGGGTTTGGGACTGTAGGGACCGGGGATTAGGGTTAGGGTTTGGGGTTTGGCCCTATAGGTACTGTGATTAGGGTAATGGTTAAGGGTTTGGGATTATAGGGACTAGGATTAGGGTTAATGGTAGCGGGTTTGGGACTATATGGACTGGGGATAGGGTTAGGGGTTTGGGACTACTGGGACTGGGATTAGGGTTAGGGGTTTGGGACTATAGGGACAGGGATTAGGGTTGGGGTTTAGGACTATAGGGACTGGGATTAGGGTTGGGACTACTGGGAGTTGGATTAGGGTTAGAGTTAGGGGTTTGGGACTATAGGGATGGGATTAGGGTTTAGGGTAGCAGGTTTGGGACTATAGGGACTAGGATTAGGGTTAGTTGTTTGGGACTATAGGGACTGGGATTAGGGTTAGGGTTAGTGGTTTGGGACTATAGGGATGGGGATTAGGGTTAGGGTTAGTGGCTTGGGACTATATGGATGGGATTAGGGTTAAGGTTAGAGGGGTTTGGGACTATTGGGACTGGAATTAGGGTTAGGGGTTTGGAACTATAAGGACCAGAATTGGGGTTAAGGGTAGATGGTTTGGGACTATAGGGACCGGGACCAGGGTTAGGTGTTTGGGACTATAGGGACTTTGATTCGGGTTAGGAGTTTGGGACTACATGGACTGGGATTAGGGTTAGGGGTTTGGGACTATAGGGATTGGTATTAGGGTTAGAGGTTTGGGACTATAGGGACCGGAATTAGGGTTAGGTTTGAGGGTTTTAGACTACTGGGATTGGGATTAGGGTTAGGGATTTGGGACTACTGGGAGTGGGATTAGGGTTAGGGTTGGGGGTTTGGGGCTATAGGTACCAGTATTAGGGTTAGGATTCAGGGTTTGGTACTATAGGGACTGGGGTTAGGGTTAGAGGTTTTGGACTATAGGTACTTTGATTAGATTAATGGTGAGTGGTTTGGGACTATAGGGACTGGGGTTAGGGTTAGGGTTTAGGACTATAGGTGCCAGGATTAGGGTTAGGGTTGGGGGTTATGGACTACTAGGAGTGTGATTAGAGTTTGGAGTTTATAACTATAGTGACCAGGATTAGGGTTAGGGGTTTGGGACTATAGGGACTGGGATTAGGGTTAGGGGTTTTGTACTACTGGTAGTGGGATTAGGGTTTGGGACTATAAGGACTGTGATTAATGTTTTGGGTTTGGGACAATAGAGACCGGGATTAGGGTTAGGGTTGGGGGCTTGGGACTACTGGCAGTGTGATAATTGTTAGGTGTTTGGGACTAGTCGGTTTAGGGTTAGGGCTAGAGGTTTGGGACTAAAGGGAGTGGGAAAAGCGTTAGGTGTTTGGGACTACTGGGAGTGGGATTTGGGTTAGGGTTTTGGGACTATAGTGACTGGGATTAGGGTTATGGTTAGGGGTTTGGGACTATAGGGAATGGGGTTAGGGGTTTGGGACTACTCTTAGTGGGATTAGCATTAGGGTTGGGGTTTGGGACTATACTTACTGGGGTTAGGGTTAGCGGTTTGGAACTATAGGGTCTAGGATTAGGTTTAAGGGTAGCGGGTTTGGGACTATAGGTACAAGGGTTAGGGTTAGGGGTTTGGGACTATAGGGACTGGGATTAGTGTTAGGGGTTTGGGACTATAGGGACCAGGATAAGGGTTAGGGTTGGGACTACTGGGAGTGGGATTAGAGTTAGGGTTAAGGGTTTGGCACTATAGGGATGGGATTAAGGTTAGGGTTTGGAATTATAGTGACCGGGATTAGGGTTGAGGTTTGGGGTTTGGGACTATATTGATTGGGATTAGGGTTAGGGTTAAGGGTTTGGGACTACTGGGAGTGGGATTAGGGTTAGGGGTTTGGGACTATAGGGACTGGGTTTAGACTTAGGGTTTTGGGACTATAATGACTGGGGTTAGGGGTTTGGAACTATAAGGACAAGGTTTAGGGTTAAGGGTAGCGGTTTGGGGCTATATGGACCGGGAATGGGGTTAAGGGTAGCAGGTTTGGGACTATAGGGACAGGGGTTATAGGTTTGGGAGTTTAGGGACTAAGATTAAGATTAAGGGTTTCGGACTATAGGGCCTGGGATTAGGGTTGGGTTGGGGGTTTGGGATTACTCAGAGTTGGGCTAGGGTTAGGGTTAAGGGTTTGGGATTATATGGATGGGATTAGGGTTCAGGGTATCGGGTTTTGGACTATAGGGACCATGATTAGGGTTAGGATTTTTGGACTATAGGGACTAGGATTAGAGTTTGGGGTATGGGTTTGTGACTGTAGGGACTGGGATTAGGGTTAGGGTTTTGGGACTATAGAGACTGGGATTAGGGATAGGGGTTTGGGATTACTGGGAGTGGGATTAGGGTTAGGGTTTTGGGACTATAGTTACCGGGGTTAAGGTTAGTGTTTTGAGATTATGGGGACTGGGGTAAGGGTTAAGAGTTTGGGGCTATAGGGATTATGGGTTAAGGGTTAAGCATAGCAGATTTGGGACTTGTGTGACTTGGATTATGGTTAGGGTTAGGGTTTTGGAACTATAGGGACCAGGATTACGGTTAAGCAAAGCTGGTTTGTACTATAGGGACCGGGGTTAGGGTTAGGGGATTTGGACCATAAAATCTGTGATTAGAGTTAGGGGTTTGGGACTATAGGGACCAAGATTAGGGTTAGGGTATGGGATTAGGGACTACCGGGAGTTAGGTTTAGGGTTAAGAGTTTGGGGCATTAGGGATGGGATTAGGGTTAAGGGTAGCAGATTTGGAACTATTGTGACTGGGATTATATTTAGGGTTAGGATTTATGACTATAGGTACCGGGATTAGGGTTAGGGTTGGGGGTTATGGACTACTAGGAGTGGGATTAGAGTTTGGGGTTTATAACTATAGTGACCAGTTTTAGGGTTAGGGGTTTTGGGATTATAAGGACTGGGATTAGGGTTAGGGGTTTTGGACTACTGGAAGTGGGATTAGGGTTTGGGACTATAAGGACTGGGATTAGGGTTTGGGTTTGGGACTATAGGGACCGGGATTAGGGTAAGGGTTGGGGGCTTTGGACTACTGGCAGTGTGATAAGGGTTAGGTGTTTGGGACTACTGGGAGTCATGTTAGGGTTAGGGGTTTGGGACTAAAGGGAGTGGGATAAGGGTTAGGTGTTTGGGACTACTAGAAGTGGGATTAGGGTTAGGGTTTTGGGACTATAGTAACTGGGATTAGGGTTATGGTTAGGGGTTTGGGATTACTAGTAGTGGAATTAGCATTAGGGTTAGGGGTTTGGGACTATACTTACTGGGGTTAGGGTTAGCGGTTTGGAACTATAGGGTCCAGGATTAGATTTAAGGGAAGCGGGTTTGGGACTATAGGGACTAGGGTTAGGGTTAGGGGTTTGGGACTATAGGGACTGGGATTAGGCTTAGGGTTTTGGGACTATAGGGACCGGGATAAGGGTTAGGGTTGGGACTACTGGGAGTGGGATTAGGGTTAGGGTTAAGGGTTTGGGACTATATGGATGGGATCAGGGTTCAGGGTGTCGGGTTTTGGACTATAGGGACCATGATAAGGGTTAGGGGTTTTGGACTGTAGGGACTGGCATTAGAGTTTGGGTTAGGGGTTTGCGACTATAGGGACTGGGACTAGGGTTAGGGGTTTGGGAATATAGAGACTGGGATTAGGGTTAGGGGTTTGGGATTACTGAAAGTGGGATTAGGGTTAGGGTTTTGGGACTATAGTGACCGGGGTTAGGGTTAGTGTTTTGGGACTATGGGGACTGGGGTAAGGGTTAAGAGTTTGGGGCTATAGGGATTATGGGATTAGTGTTAAGGGTTGCAGATTTGGGACTTTTGTGACTGGGATTTTGGTTAGGGTTAGGAGTTTGGAACATTAGGGATTAGGATTAGGGTTAAGCAAATTGGGTTTGGACTATAGGAACCGGGATTAGGGTTAGGGGTTTTGGACCATAGGGACCGGGATTAGGGTTAGGTGTTTGTGACTATAGGGACTGGGATTAGGGTTAGGGCTTAGGGACTATTGGGAGTGGTATTTGGGTTAGGCAAAAGGGTTTGGGGCTATAGGTATGGGATAAGGTTTAAGGATAACAGATTTGGGACTATTGTTTCTTGGATTATGGTTAGGGTTAGGGGTTTGGGACTATAGGGACTGGGATTAGGGTTAAGGGAAGCTGGCTTGGGACTATAGGGACTGGGGTTAGGGTTAGGGGTTTGGGACTACAGGGACTGGGATTAGGGTAGGAGTCTGTGACTATAGGGAACAGGATAAGAGTTAGGGGTTTGGGACTACTGGGAGTGGGATTAGGGTTAGGGTTCGGGGTTTGGGACTATAGGGATGGGGATTAGTGTTAGGGTTAGGGGTTTGGGACTCTATGGACTGGGATAAAGGTTAAGGTTTGACTCGGTTAAATCGATGATAGGCAACTCCTACCCTCATTAGTGGTTCCAAATTACTAATAACTACTGCAGTAGGGAACAGACACAAAAGATATGCTCAGCATCTTTCCAAATAACTGTTCTGCTTTATTATGACGCAATTGAAGGTTTTTATACACATGATTACGTAGGTATCACATTTATATTACAATTGTACGTTTATGGTAACAATGGGCGTTACATAGGCAGGCTAATTCTAATCAGGACTCAAAAGAATGTAAACATTTACTGAAAACATTATTAGTGCTGTGTGCACAGTGAGGGCAGTGTGCAATACATACAAAATAGAATGCAATTATATACAGAACTTACACATTTCCATTACAGTTGGAGGTTTGGGACTTCTAGGAGTGGGATTAGTGTAATGGTTTGGGACTATAGGGATGGTATTAGGGTTAAGGGTAGCAGGTTTGGGACTATTGGGACCAGAATTAGGGTTAGGGTTAGGGGTTTGGAACTATAAGGACCAGGATTAGAATTAAGGGTAGAGGGTTTGGGACTAAAGGGACAAGGATTAGGGTAGCGGGTTTGGGACTATAGGGAATGGGACTAGGGTTAGGGTTAGGGGTTTGGGACTATAGGGAATGGGATTAGACTTAGAGGTTTGTGACTATAGGGACCGGGATTAGGGTTAGGGTTAGGGTGTTATGGACTACTAAGAGTGGGATTAGGGGTAGGGGTTTGGGTACTACTGGGAGTGGGATTAGGGTTAGGGTTTGGATCTGTAGTGATAGGATTAGGGTTAGGGGTTTGGTACTATAGGGACTGGGATTAGGGGTTAGGGACTCCTGGTAGTGGGATTAGGTTTAGATGTTTGGGACTATAGTGACTGGGATTACAGTTAGGTTTTGGGACTATAGGGACTGAGGTTAGGGTTTGGGACTATAGAGACCTGGGATTAGGATTAGGGGTTTGGGATAATAGGGACCAGGATTAGGGTTAGGGTTGGGGGTTTAGGAATACTGTGAGTGGAATTAGGGTTAGGGTTAAAGGTCTTTGGACTATATGGATGGGATTAGGATTAAGGGTATCGGGTTTAGGAATATAAGGACCGGGATTAGGGGTTTGGGCTTATAGGGACCGGGATTAGGGTTAAAGGTAGCGGGTTTGGGACTAGAGGGACACGGGATAGGGTTAGGGGTTTGGGACTATAGGGACTGGGATTAGGTTTAGGGGTTGGGACTATAGGGACTGGGATTAGGGTTAGAGGTGGGGGTTTGGGACTAATGGGAGTGGGATTAGGGTTAGGCTTTAGGGGTTTGGGACTATAGAGACTGGGATTAGGGTTAGGAGTTTGGGACTATAGGGACCGGGTTAAGGGTTATGGTTGGGAGTTAGGGACTACTGGGAGTGGTATTAAGGTTAGGTTTGAGAATTTGGAGCTATAGGGATGGGATTAGGGTTAAGGGTAGCAGATTTGAAACCATTGTGACTGGGATTATGGTTAGGGTTATGGGTTTGGAACTATAGGAACTGGGATTAGGGTTAAGGGAAGCGGGTTTGGGATTATAGGGACCGGGATTAATTTTAGGGTTAGGGGTTAGGGACCACAGGGATTGGGATTGGGGTTAGGGTTTTGGGACTATAGTGACCGGGATTAGGATTAGGGTTGGGGGTTAGGGACTACTGGGAGTGGTATTAGGGTTAGGGTTAAGGGTTTGGGGCTGTAGGGATGGGATTAGGGTTAAGGGTAGCAGATTTGGCACTATTGTGATTGGGATTATGGTTAGGGTTAGGGGTTTGGAACTATAGGGGCCGGGATTAGGGTTAAGGGAAGCAGATTTAGGACTATAAGGATCAGGATTAGGGTTGGGGTTTGGGACCATAGGGACCGGGATTAGGGTTAGGTGTTTGGGACTACAGGGAATGGGATTAGGGATAAGGGTTTGGGACTATAGGGACCGGGATTAGGGTTAGGGGTTTGGGACTATGGGGACTGGGATTAGGGTAAGGGTTGGGGGTTTGGGACTAATGGGAGTGGGGTAAGAGTTAGGGGTTGTGAACTACTGGAAGTGGGATTAAGGTTAGGGTTGGGGGTTTTGGGACTACTGTGAGTGGGGTTAGGGGTTTGGGAATACTGGGAGTGGGATTAGGGTTAGGGGTTTTGAACTATAGAGACCTGGAGTAGGGTTAGGGTTAGCAGTTTGTGACTATAGAGATTGGGATTAGGGTTATGGGTAGTGGATTTTGGACTATATGGACCAGGAATAGGGTAAGGGTTAGGGGTTTGGGACTATAGGGACCGGGATTATGGTTAGGGGTTTGGGACTATAGAGACCGGGATTAGGGTTATGGGTAGCGGGTTTTTTACATTGGAATTTTATTCGGGTTAGCATTGGGGGTTTGGGACTATAGGGATGGGATTAGGGTTAAGGGTAGCAGGTTTAGGACTATAGGGAACAGAATAAGAGTTAGGGGTTTTGAACTATAGGGACCGGGATTAGGGTTTGGGTTAGGGGTTTAGGTCTATAGGGAAGAGGATTATGGTCAGGGGTTTGGGACTATAGGGACTGGGATTAGAGTTTTGGGACTACTGGCAGTGCGATTAGGGTTAGGGGTTTTGGACCATAGGGACTGGGATTAGGGTTAGGGGTTTGGGACTATAGGGACTGGGATTAGGATAAGGGTTAGGGGATTGGGACAATAGGGTAGGGGATTAGGGTTTGGGTTGGGGTTTTGGACTATAGGGACTGGCATTAGGGGTTTGGGACTATAGGGACTGGGATTAGGGTAAGGGTTAGGGGATTGAGACAATAGGGAAGGGGATTAGGGTTTGGGTTGGGGTTTTGGACTACAGGGAGTGGGATTAGGGTTAGGGGTTTGGGACTATAGTGACCAGGATTAGGGTTAGGGTTTTTTGACTATAGGGACTGGGGTTAGGGTTAAGGGTTTGGGACTACTGGAGTGGGATTAGCATTAAGGTTAGGGGTTTGGGACAATACTGTCTGATGTTAGGGTTAGGGGTTTGGAACTAAAGTGTCCAGGATTGGGGTTAAGGGTAGAGGGTTTAGGACTATAGGGTCCGGGATTAGAGTTAGGTGTTTGGGACTATAGGGACTGGGATTAGGGTTATGGTTAGGGGTTTGGGACTTTAGGGACCAGGAATAGGGTTAAGGGTAGCAGATATCAGACTATAGGGACCAGGGTTAGGGTTAGGGGTTTGGGACTATAGGGAATGGGATTAGGGTTAGGGTTAGGGGTTTGGGAATACTGGGAGTGGGATTAGGTTTAGAGTTTGCAGATTGGGACTATAGGGATCAGGATTAAGGTTAGGGGTTTGGGACTATAGGGACTGGGATTAGGGTTAGGGGTTTGAGCGTACTGGGAGTGGGATTAGGGTTAGGGGTTTGGGACTATAGAGACTGGGATTAGAGTTAGGCTTTTGGTACTATGGGGACTGGGGTTTAGGGGTTTGGAACTATAAGGACAAGGATTTGGGTTAAGGGTAGCGGGTTTGGGACTATAAAGACCGGGATTAGGGTTAGGGGTTTAGGACTATATGGACTGTGATTAGGGTTAAGGGTAGCAGATTTGGGACTATAGGGACTGGGGTAAGGGTTTTGGGACTAGAGGGCCCAGGATTAGGGTTATTGTTGGGGTTTGGGATTACTTGGAGTGGGGTTAGGGTTAAGAGATTGGGACTAAATGCATGGGATTAGCATTAACCACTTCAATAACAAGGACGTCATATGACGTCCTTGGCTTTGAGCAGGTATATCTGAATGATGGCTGTAGTTACAAACATCATTCAGATATTGCCGGTTTCAGCCGGCGAATCTCTACACCATAGGAATGATCATAGCGACTGTTCCACCACTTGATCAATCCTATGGGAGGTGAGAGGGGACGTCCCCCCTCCCGCCTCCCTCTGGTGCCTGCTCCGACTCACCGTTACGATCGGTGAGGCAGAGAGTGGATCTGCCGGCGCTGGATGTAGATCATAGAGATTTCGGGTGGACCAGATGGTCCCCGGAGTTTCTATGATCGTCGGAGGCCAGGCGCGATGTTATGACATCACGCCCGGCCTCTCCATTCAAAAAAATGGCGCCGCTTCGGCTTGGAAGCGGCGATCGTTTGATTTTTTTTTTTAATTTGGGTTTTATTGACCCCATATCTCACTATTAAGGGCACCTGTCATGTTATATTGCTATTACAAGGGATGTTTACATTCCTTGTAATAGGAATAAAAGTGATCAATTTTTTTTTTATTCAAAAAAGTGTAAAAATAAAAAATATATATAATTAACAATAAAAAAAATTGTTTTAAAGTGCCGCTGTCCCCGTGTGCTCGCACGCATAAGCGAACGCATACGTAAGTCCCGCCCACATATGAAAACGGTGTTCAAACCACACATGTGAGGTATCGCCGCGAACGTTGGAGCGAGAGCAATAATTTTGGCCCTAGACCTCCTCTGTAACTCAAAACATGTAACCAGTAAAAAAATTTCAAGCGTCGCCTATGGGGATTTTTAAGTACCGAACATTGGCGCCATTCCACGAGCGTGTTCAATTTTGGAGCGTGACATGTTAGGTATCTATTTACTCGGTGTAACTTCATCTTTCACAAAATGCAAAAACATTGGGCTAACTTTACTGTTTTTTTTTTTTTAACACAAAACAGTTTTTTTCCCCAAAAAAAGCGTTCGAAAAATTCAACCGCCATTGTATTCTGTAGGGTCTTTGCTAAAAAAACATATATAATGTTTGGGGTTCTATGTAATTTTCTAGCAAAAAAATGATGATTTTTACATGTAGGAGCAAAGTGTCAGAATTGGCCCGGTATTGAAGCGGTTAAGGGTATCGGGTTTTGGACTATATTGACTGTGATTAGGGTTAGGGGTTTTGGACTATAGGGACTAGGGTTAGGGTTAGGGGTTTGGGACTATAGGGACTGGGATTAGGGTTCGGGTTAGAGGTTTGGGACTATAGAGACTGGAATTTGGGGTTAGGGAATACTGGGAGTTGGATTAGGGTTAAGGGTTTGGGGCTATAGTGATGGGACTAGGGTTAAGGGTAGCGGGTTTTGTACAATTATGACCAGGATTAGGGTTAGGGGGTTGGAAATATAGGGACCAGGATTAGGGTTAGGGTAGTGGGTTTGGGACTATAGGGACCAGGATTGGGGTTAGGGTTAGGGGTTTGGGACTATAGGGACTGGAATTAGGTTAGGGATGGGGGTTACGGACTGCTAAGAGTGGGATTATGGTTAGGAGTTTGGGACTTCTGGTAGTGGGATTAGGGTTATTGGTTTGGGACTACTGGGAGTGGGATTTGGGTTAGGGTTTGGAACTATAATGACCGGGATTAGGGTTAAGGTTTGAGACTAAAGGGACTGTGATTATGGTTAGGGATTTGGGACTACTGAGAGTGGGATTAGGGTTAGGGGTTTTGGACAATTGGGACTTGGAATAGGGTTAAGGGTAGCGGGTTTGGGACTATGGGGACTGGGGTTATAGTTAGGGGTTTTGAACTATAAGGACAGGGATTAGGGTTAAGGGTAGTGGGTTTGGGACTATAGGGACTGGGATTAGGTTTAGGGGTTTGGGCCTATAGGGACCGGGATTAGAGTTAAGGATAGCAGGTTTGGGACTATAGGGACTGCGGTTAGGGTTGGGGGTTTGGGACTATAGGAAAATTATTAAGGTTAAGGGTATTGGGTTTTAGACTATAGGGACCATGGTTAGGATTAGGAGTTTGGGTCTACAAGGACTGGGATTAGGGTTAGAGTTAGAGGTTTGGGACTAAAGGGACTGGGATTAGGCTTAGGGTTAGGGGTTTGGGACTATTGAGACTGGGATTAGGGTTAGCAGTTTGGGAGTATAAGGACTGGGATTAGGGTTAGGGTTGGGTGTTAGGGACTACTGGGAGTAGTATTAGTATTGGGGTTAAGGTTTTGGGCAATAGGGACCATGATTAGGGTTAAATTGGGAGTTTGGGACTACTGGGATAGGGATTATGGTTAGGGTTAATGGTTTGGGACTATAGGGACCGGGATTAGGGTTAAGGCTAGCAGGTTTGGGACTATAAGGACCAGGATTAGGGTTTAGGACTATAGGGACCAGGATTAGGGTTTTGGGACTAAAGGGACTGGAATTAGGGTTAGGGGTTTTGGACTATAGGGACCAGGATTAAGGTTAGGGATGGGGTTATGGACTACTAAAAGTGGTTTTAGGGTTAGGGGTTTTGGACTACTGGGCGTGGGATTAGGGTTAGGGATTGGAACTATAGTGATCGGGATAAGGGTTAGGGATTTGGGACTATAGGTACTGGGATTAAAGTTAGGGATTTGGGACTATAGGGACTGGGATTAGGGGTTTGAAACTATAAGGACAAGGATTAGGGTTAGGGTTAGGGGTTTGGAACTATAGGGACTGGGATTAAGGAAAGGGTTTTGGGTTTGGGACTATAAGGACTGGAATTAGGGTTAGGGTTAGGGGTTTTGGACTATAGTGACTGGGAGGTGGGTTAGGGGTTTGGGACTACAGGGACTGGGATTAGGGTTAGGGGCTTGGGACTATAGGGACTGGGATTAGGGTTAGGGGTTTTTGGACTATAGGGACCGGGATTTGGGTTAGGTTTAGGGGTTTGGGACTACTGGGGGTGGGATTAGGGTTAGGGGGTTGGGAATACTGGAAATTGGATTATGGTTAGGGTTGTGGGTTTGGGGCTATAGGTACTGGTATTAGGGTTAGGGTTAAGGGTTTGGTACTATAGAGACTGGGATTAGGGTTAGGGTTAGGGGTTTTGGACTATAGGGACTGGGGTTAGGGTTAGGGGTTTGGTATAACTGGGAGTGGGATTATTATTAGGGTTAGGCGTTTGGGATAATACTTACTGGGGTTAGAGTTAGCGGTTTGGAACTATAGGGTAAAGGATTAGGTTTAAGGGTAGTGGGTTTGGGACTATAGGAACCAGGGTTAGGGTTATTGGTTTGGGACTACTGGGAGTGGGATTTGGGTTAGGGTTTGGAACTATAATGACCGGGATTAGGGTTAAGGTTTGAGACTAAAGGGACAGTGATTATGGTTAGGGATTTGGGACTACTGAGAGTGGGATTAGGGTTAGGGGTTTTGGACAATTGGGACTTGGAATAGGGTTAAGGGTAGCGGGTTTGGGACTATGGGGACTGGGGTTAGAGTTAGCAGTTTGGGAGTATAAGGACTGGGATTAGGGTAAGGGTTGGGTGTTAGGGACTACTGGGAGTGGTATTAGTATTGGGGTTAAGGTTTTGGGCAATAGGGACCATGATTAGGGTTAAATCGGGGGTTTGGGACTACTGGGATAGGGATTATGGTTAGGGTTAATGGTTTGGGACTATAGGGACCGGGATTAGGGTTAAGGCTAGCAGGTTTGGGACTATAAGGACCAGGATTAGGGTTTAGGACTATAGGGACCAGGATTAGGGTTTTGGCACTAAAGGGACTGGTATTAAGGTTAGGGGTTTTGGACTATAGGGACCAGGATTAAGGTTAGGGATGGGGTTATGGACTACTAAAAGTGGTTTTAGGGTTAGGGGTTTTGGACTACTGGGCATGGGATTAGGGTTAGGGATTGAAACTATAGTGACCGGGATAAGGGTTAGGGATTTGGGACTATAGGTACTGGGATTAAAGTTAGGGATTTGGGACTATAGGGACTGGGATTAGGGGTTTGAAACTATAAGGACAAGGATTAGGGTTAGGGTTAGGGGTTTGGAACTATAGGGACTGGGATTAAGGAAAGGGTTTTGGGTTTGGGACTATAAGGACTGGAATTAGGGCTAGGGTTAGGGGTTTTGGACTATAGTGACTGGGAGGTGGGTTAGGGGTTTGGGACTACAGGGACTGGGATTAGGGGCTTGGGACTATAGGGACTGGGATTAGGGTTAGGGGTTTTGGACTATAGGGACCGGGATTTGGGTTAGGTTTAGGGGTTTGGGACTGCTGGGGGTGGGATTAGGGTTAGGGGGTTGGGAATACTGGAAATTGGATTATGGTTAGGGTTGTGGGTTTGGGGCTATAGGTACTGGTATTAGGGTTAGGGTTAAGGGTTTGGTACTATAGAGACTGGGATTAGGGTTAGGGTTAGGGGTTTTGGACTATAGGGACTGGGGTTAGGGTTAGGGGTTTGGTATAACTGGGAGTGGGATTATTATTAGGGTTAGGCGTTTGGGATAATACTTACTGGGGTTAGAGTTAGCGGTTTGGAACTATAGGGTAAAGGATTAGGTTTAAGGGTAGTGGGTTTGGGACTATAGGAACCAGGGTTAGGGTTAGGGGTTTGGGACTATAGGGTCTGGGATTAGGGTTAGGGGTTTGGGACTATAGGGACCATGGTTAGGGTTAGGGGTTTGGGACTATAGGGACCGGGATTAGGGTTAAGGGTAGCGGGTTTGGGACTATAGAGACCAGGGTTAGGGTTTGGGGTTTGGGACTATTGGGAGTGGGATTAGGGTTTAATGATTTGGGACTACAGGAAGTGGGATTGGGTTAAGGATGGGGGTTTGAGGCTATAGGTACCGGTATTAAGGTTAGGGTTATGGGTTTGGTACTATAGGGACTGGGATTAGGGTTAGATGTTTTGGACTATAGGGACTTTGATTAGATTAATGGTTAGTGGTTTCGGACAATATAGACCGGGGGTTAGAGTTAGGGTTTAGGACTATAGGTACCAGGATTAGGGTTAGGGTTGGGGGTTATGAACTACTAAGAGTTGAATTAGGGTTAGGGGTTTGGGGCTACTGGGAGTGGGATTAGGGTTAGGATTAGGGGTTTGGGACTGCTGGGAGTGGGATTAGAGTTTGGGGTTTGGAACTATAGTGACCAGGATTAGGGTTAGGGGTTTGGGATTATAGGGACTGGGTTTAGGGTTAGGGGTTTTGGACTACTGGAAGTGGGATTAGGGTTTGGGACTGTAGGGACTGGGATTAGGGTTGGTGTTTGGGAGTATAGGGACTGGGATTAGGGTAAGGGTAAGGGGTTTGGGACTATAGGGACTCAGATTAGGGTAGGGGGCTTGGGACTACTTGCAGCGTGATAAGGGTTAGGTGTTTGGGACTACTGGGAGTCGGTTTAGGGTTAGGGGTTTGGGACTAATGGGAGTGGGATAAGGGTTAGGTGTTTGGGACTACTGGGAGTGGGATTAGGGTTAGGGTTTTGGGACAACTGGGAGTGGGGTTAGCATTAGGGTTAGCATTTTGGGACTAAACTTACTAGGGTTAGGGTTAGCAGTTTGGAACTATAGGGAACAGGGTTAGGGGTTTGGGACTATAGGGACTGGGATTAGGGTTAAGGGTTTGGGACTATAGGGATGGCATTAGGGTTAGGGTTTGGATCTATAGTGACTGGGATTAGGGTTGAGGTTTGGGGGTTTGGGACTATAGGGACTGGGATTAGGGTTGGGGTTAAGGGTTTGGGACTACTAGGATTAGGGTTAGGGGTTTGGGACTATAGGGACTGGGATTAGAGTTAGGGTTTTGGGACTATAGGGACCGGGAATAGGGTTAAAGGTAGCAGGTTTGGGACTATATGGACCGCGGTTATAATTTTGGGAGTATAGAGACTAATATTAAGGATAGGGTTTTGGACTATAGGGCCCGGGATTAGGGTTGGGTTGGGGTTTTTGATTACTCAGAGTGGGGTTAGGTTTAGCTTTAAGGGTTTATAAGGGACTATAGGGACCATTATTATTGTTAGGTTTTGGGGTTTTGGACTATAGGAACTGGGATTAGGGTTAGGGGTTTGGGACTATAGAGACTGGGATTAGGGTTTGGGGTTTGGGATTACTGGGAGTGGGATTAGGGTTGGGACAATAGTGACCGGGGTTAGGGTTAGTGGTTTGGGACTATGGGGACTGGGGTAAGGGTTAGGAGTTGGGACTACTGGGAGTGGGATTAGCATTGGAGGTTAGGGGTTGGGACTATAATGACTGAGGTTAGGGCTAGGTGTTTGGAAGTATAGGGTCCAGGATTAGTGTTAAGGGTAGCGGGTTTGGGACTATAGGGACTTGGGTTAGGGTTAGGGTTGGGGTTTTGGACCATAGGGACAGGGATTAGGGTTTTGGCTAGGGGTTTTGGACTATAGGGATAAGGGGTTAGGTTTAGGGGTTTGGAACTATAGGGAGTTGGATTAGGGTTAGGTGTTTGGGACTATAAGGACTGGGATTAGGGTTAGGGTTGGGACTACTGGGAGTGGGATTAGGGTTTGGGACTATAGGGATGGGATTAGGGTTAAGGGTAGTGGGTTTGGGACTAGAGGGACAGGGATTATGGTTAGGGTTAGGGGTTTGGGACTATAGGAACTGGGATTAGGGTTAGGGGTTTGGGACTATAGGGACTGGGATTAGGGTTAGGGTAAAAGGTTTGGGACTATGGGGATAGGGATTAGGATTAGGGATCGGGCTTTGGGTCTATATGGCCCAGAATTAGGGTTAAGGATGGGGGTTTGGGACTACTGGGAGAGGGATTAGGGTTAAGGTTAATGGTTTGGGACTATAGGGATGGGATTAGGGTTAAGGGTCACGGGTTTGATCCTATTGGGATCAGGATTAGGTTTAGGGGTTTGGAACTATATGGACCGGGATTAGGGTTAAGGGTGAAGGGTTTGGGACTAAAGGGACCGGGATTAGGGTAAGGGTGTGGGACTATATGGACCAGGATTAGGGTTAGGGTTCGGGGTTTGGGACTATAGGGACTGGAATTAGGGTTAGGGGTTTGGGACTATAGGGACTGGGATTAGGGTTAGGGATGGGGTTATGGACTGCTAAGAGTGGGATTAGGGTTAGGGGTTTGGGAGAACTGGGAGTGGGATTAGGGTTTGGAACTATAGTGACCAGGATTAGGGTTAGGGTTTGAGACTAAAGAGACTGGGATTATGGTTAGGGATTTGGGATTACTGGGAGTTTAATTAGGGTTAGGGGTTTGGGACAATAGGGACTGGGATTAGAGTTAAGGTTTTGGGACTATAGGGACTAGGGTTAGAGTTAGGGGTTTGGAACTATAAGGACAAGGATTACGGTTAAGGGCAGAGGGTTTGGGACTATAGGGACCGGGATTAGGGTTAGGGGATTGGGACTATAGTGACCTGGATTAGGATTAAGGGTAGCAGGTTTGGGACTATAGGGACTGGGGTTAGGGTTAGGGTTGGGGGTTTGGGATTACTCAGAGTGGGATTAACATTAGGGTTAACGGTTTGGGACTATAGGGATGGGATTAAGGTTAAGGATATTGGGTTTTGGACTATAGGGACCGTGATTAGGATTAGGGTTAGGGGTTTGGTCTATAAGGATTGGGATTAGGGTTAGAGTTAGAGGTTTGGGACTATAGGGCCTAGGATTAGGGTTAGGCGTTTGGTAATATTGAGACTGGGATTAAGGTTAGGGGTTTGGGAGTATAGGGACTGGGATTAGGGTTAGAGTTAAGTGTTAGGGACTGGGAGTGGTATTAGTGTTAGTGTAAAGGATTTGGGCAAAAGGGACCAGGATTAGGGTTAAGTTGGGGATTTGGAACTTCTGGGAGAGGGATTAGGGTTAGAGTTAATGGTTTGGGACTAAAGGGATGGGATTGGGGTTAGGGTTAGGGGTTTGGGACTAAAGAGACTAGGATTAGGATTAATGTTGGGGGTTTGGGACTACTGGGATAGGGATTAAGGTTAGGGTTAATGGTTTGGGACTATAGGAATGGGATTAGGGTTAAGGGTAGCAGGTTTGGTACTATAAGGACCGAGATTAGGGTTAGGGTTTGGGACTATTGGGACTGGGATTAGGGTTAGGGGTTTGGGACTATAGGGATTGGGATTCGGTTAGGGGTTTGGGACTATAGGGACCAGGATTAAGGTTAGGGATGGGGGTTATGGACTACTGAAAGTGGGATTAGGGTAAGGGGTTTTGGACTACTGGGAGTGGGATTAGAGTTAGGGATTGGAACTATAGTGACCGGGATAAGGGTTAGGGTTAGAGGTTTGGGACTATAGGGACTGGGATTAGGGTTATGGGTTTGGGACTACAGGGAGTGGGATTAGGGTTAAGGGTTTGGGACTATAGGGACTGGGATTAAAGTTAGGGTTTTGGAACTATAGGGACGGGGCTTAGGGGTTTGGAACTATAAGGACAAGGATTAGGGTTAAGGATAGTGGGTTTGGAACTTAGGGACTGGGATTAGGGTAAAGGGTAGCAGGTTTGGAACTACAGGGACCGGGGTTAGGGTTAGGGGTTTGGGACTATAGGGCAAAGGATTAGGGTTAGGGTTGGGGTTTGGGATTACTCGGAGTTGGATTAGGGTTATGTTTAGGGGTTTGGGATTAAAGGGATGGGATTGGGGTTAAGGGTATCGGGTTTTGGACTATAGGGACCGTGATAAGGATTAGGGTTAGGGGTTTTGGACTATAGGGACTGGGATTAGGGTTAGGGGTTTGGGACTATAGGGACTGGGATTAATATTAGGGTTAGTGGTTTGGGACTATAAGAACTGGGATTAGGGTTAAGAGTTTTGAACTATAGGGACCAGGATTAGGGTTAGGGGTTTGGGACTACAGGGAGTGGGATTAGGGATAGGGATTGGGACTACTGGAAGTGGGATTAAGGTTAGGGTTTTGAACTATAGTGACCGGGATTATGGTTAGGGTTAGGGGTTTGGGACTAAAGGGACTGGGATTAGGGTTAGGGATAGGAGTTTGGGACTAATGGGAGTGGGATTAGGGTTAGTGGGTGGTAAAAGTGGGACTGGATTTAGAGTTAAGGTTTTGGGACTATAGGGACTGGGGTTAGGGTTAGGGGTTTGGAACTATAAGGACAAGGATTAGGGTTTAAGGGTAGCATGTTTGGGACTATAGGGACCGGGGTTAGGGTTAAGGGTTTGAGACAATAGGGACTAAGATTAGGGTTAAGGGTTTGGGACTAAAGGGATGGGATTAGGGTTAAGGGTATCGGGTTTTGGACTATAGGGACCATGATTAGGGTTTGGGGTTTGGGACTATAGGGACTGGGATTAGGGTTAGGGTTAGAGGTTTGGGACTATAGGGGTTAGGGTTAGAGGTTTGGGACTGTAGGATTAGGGTTAGGGGTTTTAGACTATAGAGACAGGGATTAGGGTTAGGGGTTTGGGAGTATAGGGACCCGTATTAGGGTTAGAGTTGGGGGTTAGGGACTACTGGGAGTGGTATTAGGGTTAAGGGTTTGGGACTATAGGGACAAGGATTAGGGTTAAGGTTGGGGGTTTGGGACTACTGGGAGAGGGATTAGGGTTAGGGTTAATGGTTTGGGACTATAGGGATGGGATAGGGTTAGGGTTAGGGGTTTGGGACTACAGGGAGCAGGATTAGGATTAAGGTTGGGGCTTTGGGACTACTGGGAGAGGGATTAGGGTTAGGGTTAATGGTTTGGGACTATAGAGATAGGATTAGGGTTAAGAGCAGGGGGTTTGAGACTATGGGGAACAGGATTAGGGTTTGGGTTAAGGGTTTAGAACTATAGGTATTAGGATTAGGTTTAAGGGTAGCAGGTTTTCAATTATAATGACCGGGATTAGGGTTAGGGCTTGGGACTATAGGGACCTGGGATTAGGGTTAGGGGTTTTGGACTATAGGGCCCGGGATTAGCGTTAGGGTTGGGGGTTTGGGATTACTTGGAGTGAGGTTTGAGAATTTGGAATTGGACTTTGGAGGGGTTCCGGAGCCTGAACTAAAAAAATGGGGGCAATCTTAGTGTCTATGGACTGTGCACTGGCAGGGAACATGGATGTAAGACTAGGTTCACTTACCCTTCTGGTGAGAATAAGTGCCTGAGAATGAAGAAGTGCCAAAGTGGTGGAGATCGGTGCATTGGATGCAGTCGATTTAGACATAGAAGACAACTTGTGCACTATTAAAGGGAGTGGATATGTGGGTGGCCTTAGAGCGGGCCGCGGATGGCTGGGAAGATGGAGTGGGCCTGAAGGTGCGATGCAGTGATTCCGTAGAAGTGGTGGATAATTCACCCTTTCTTTTCTTGGAAGTTTGCTCCTTTTTTTTTTTTTTTTTTCTTTTTTTTTTCTTTTTTTTTTTTTTTTCCACTTCAGCGAAAATTTTTCTGAGAGACATTATTTCCATTTTATATGTCAAACTTTATCTCTTCTCATTTTTCACATCATTGTGGATTGTTTCCGTCACATCTTTATTGTTTTTCCCTTCTAGGATATTATTTAACCACTTACCAACCGGCCCATAGCCGAATGACGGCTGCAGGGCGGTTGGATAACTCTGGGTGGACGTACTATGACGTCCTCCCAGAATTCCCCTCTTGCGCGCCCCTTGGGGCGCGCACCCGAACACATCCGTGACCGCCGGGTCCAGGGGACCCGGCGCATCACGGATCCCGGTAAATGGCCGCTGATCGCGGCCGTTTACCATGTGATCGAGCCGTCAAATGACGGCGGGATCACATGTAAACAGACCGGCGTCATCTGATGACGCCGGTTCCTCTCCTCCCCTCCTGTGTACCGATCGGTACACTGTGAGCGGGGAGGGGGACGGATGGATGTCTGCAGCGCTGTGGGCTGTTTGTGTAGTGCCCACAGTGCTGCACAGAGACATCCATCCATCCATCCATCCATGCTCAGCCATCCCTCACTACTGCAATGCTGTGCAATACTCTGCATTACCCCCACAATACTCTGCAATACCCCCGCAATACTCTGCAATACCCCCACAATACTCTGCAATACCCCCACAATACTCTGCAATACTCTGCAATACCCCCACAATACTCTGCAATACTCTGCAATACCCCCACAATACTCTGCAATACTCTGCAATGCCCCCACAATACTCTGCAATGCTGTGCAATACTCTGCAATACCCTCACAATACTCTGCAATGCTGTGCAATACTCTGCAATGCCCCCACAATACTCTGCAATGCTGTGCAATACTCTGCAATGCCCCCACAATACTCTGCAATGCTGTGCAATACTCTGCAATGCCCCCACAATACTCTGCAATGCTGTGCAATACTCTGCAATGCCCCCCGCCATACTCTGCCATGTCCCCGCCATACTCCGCCATACTCCACCATACCCCGCCATACTCCGCCATACCCCGCCATACCCCGCCATACCCCGCCATACTCCGCCATACCCCGCCATACCCCGCCATACTCCGCCATACCCCGTCATACTCCGCAATACCCCGCAATACCCCGCCATACTCTGCAATACCCTGCCATACCCCGCCATACTCCGCCATACCCCGCCATACTCCGCAATACCCTGCCATACCCCGCCATACTCCGCAATACCCCGCCATACTCCGCAATACCCCACCATACCCTGCCATGCTGAGCCATGCTCAGCTGTACTCGCCCTCTGTATGTGACCAGGCTGTGGAAGTCTCACACATGTGGTATCGCCGTACTCAGGAGGAGTAGGAGAATCTATTTTGGGGTGTCATTTTTGGTATGTACATGTTATGTGGTAGAAATATTGTATAAATGGACAACTTTGTGTTAAAAAAAAAAAAAGCGTTTTAACCACTTCCCGCCCGCCGGCCGTCATACAACGTCCTTGACTTTGTGCGGAGATATCTGAATGATGGGTGCAGCTACAGGCATCATTCAGATATCAGCTTTTTCAGCCGGCAATTCCCTACACCATGAGAACAATCATAGCAGCTGTTCCACTGCTTGATCGTTCTTACGGGAGGCGAGAGGGGACGTCCCCCCTTCCCGCCGCCTTGCGGTGCTTCTACCGACTCACCGCTACGATCGAAGCCAGGATCTTTTTTTTTTTTTTTTTTTTAATTTCAGGCTTCCCAGCCTAGAGGTGAGATGTGGGGTCTTATTGACCCCATATATCACTGTAAAGAGGACCTGTCATGCCATATTCCTATTACAAGGATGTTTATATTCCTTGTAATAGAAATAAAAGTGGTCAAAAATTTTTTTTTTTTGGAAAAAAGCATCAAACTAAAATAAATAAAGTAAAATGAACAATAAAAAAAAAAAAAAATTTTTAAAGCGCCCCTGTCCCTGTGTGCTCGCATGCAGAAGTGAACGCATACGTAAGTCCCGCCCACATATGAAAACGGTGTTCAAACCACACATGTGAGGTATCGCTGCGATCGGTAGAGCGAGAGCAATAATTTTGGCCCTAGACCTCCTCTGTAACTCAAAACATGTAACCAGTAAAAAATTTTAAAGCGTCGCCTATGGGGATTTTTGAGTAGCAAAGTTTGGCGCCATTCCACAAGCGCGTGCAATTTTGAAGGGTGACATGTTGGGTATCTATTTACTCGGCGTAACTTCATCTTTCACATTATGCAAAAACATTGGGCTAACTTTATTATTTTGGTTTTTGTAAAGCAAAAAACAGTTTTTTTTCCAAAAAAAACGCGTTAAAAAAATTGCTGCGCAAATACTGTGCGAGATAAAAAGATGCAACGACCGCCATTGTATTCTCTAGGGTCTTTGCTAAAAACATATATAATGTTTTGGGGTTCTAAGTAATTTTCTAGCTAATAAATGATGATTTTTACATGTAGGAGAGAAATGTCAGAATTGGCCTGGGTGCTCCAGAACGCCTGAAGGTGCTCCCCTGCATGTTGGGCCTCTGTATGTGGCCACGCTGTGTAAAAGTCTCACACATGTGGTATCGCCGTACTCGGGAGTAATAGCAGAATGTGTTTTGGGGTGTAATTTGTGGTATGCATATGCGGTCTGTGAGAAATACCCTGCTAATATGACAATTTTGTGGAAAAAAAAAAAGTAAAAAAAAAACCTTGATTTTGCAAAGAATTGTGGGAAAAAATGACAACTTCAAAAAACTCACCATGCATCTTTCTAAATACCTTGGAATGTCTTCTTTCCAAAAAGGGGTCATTTGGGGGGTATTTGTACTTTTCTGGCATGTTAGGGTCTCAAGAAATTAGATAGGCCGTCAGTAATTCAGGTGTGATCAATTTTCAGATATTCGCACCATAGCTTTTGGACTCTATAACTTTCAAAAAGACCAAATAATATCCACCGATTTGGGTTATTTTTACCAAAGATATGTAGCGGTATAAATTTTGGCCAAAATATATGAAGAAAAATTACTAATTTGCAAAATATTATAACAGAAATGAAGAAAAATGTATTTTTTTACAGATTTTTCGGTCTTTTTTCTTTTACGGCGCAAAAAATAAAGAAACCAGCAGTGATTAAATACCACCAAAAGAAAGCTCTATTTGTGTGAAAAAAAGGACAAAAATTTCATAAAGATACAGTGTTGCATGACTGAGTAATTGTCATTCAAAATGTGAGAGCACCAAAAGCTGAAAATTGGTCTGGTTAGGAAGGGGGTTTAAGTGCCCAGTTGTCAAGTGGTTAATAATTTTAAAAATCGACGACAAAACGCCTCCTATAAATATGAACCCACTATTATCTTATTCTCTCTCAGTCCCTCTTATTTCCCCCCACCCCCCCTCCCCCTCCCCCTCCCCTGTGTTTGGTCCGTTCCTTTATGTTATTTATTTATCCACTTGGCTCTGCACCTATTCTTTCTTTTATCTTATCTAAATAAATGTCTGAGACTTTGTATTTTTTCCAACTTTCCCATCTACTATTATTCCTTTTCTCTCCTCCTTCCATTTTGTAGTGATAATCTATTTCCTTTAGCCAGTTTCTAATATCTGGTTTTCCACTTTTTAGCCAATTCTTGGAAATTAAGGCCTTGGCCGCATTCAGGAGGTTAGGTACTATTGATTTTCTATATTGTTTCTTAGGTTTATTATAGATATGGAAGAGGCAAGTCAAGATGTTTTGTTCTATTTCTTCTTCAGTTATTTCTTTTATGTTATTTAACACTTCCTTCCAGTACTCCATTATTATTGGGCATTCCCACCATATGTGTATGATCGTTGCTATTTGGCCACATTTTCTCCAACACAAAGAGGTTTTGTCTTGATGAAATCTGTGTATTCTTACTGGGGTCATATACCATCTTGATACTAGTTTATAATTCATTTCAATAGTCTTCATGTCCCAGGCCTTATTATATCCCATTTCTATCATTTTTTCCACTTTTTGGTTATCTATTTTTATATTCATTTCTTTTTCCCATTGATTTATGTATTCTGGTCTTTCTTGTGCTTCCAAATCTGTCAGTGCACTATAAATTTTTGATGTTCCGTTTTTCAATGGTATTTCATTGCTACATAGCTTTTCCAGTGCGGTTAATTTTGTTTCGTCTCTCAGTGGGTGTGGTATTGTGCTTACTAAGTGCCTTAGTTGATTATAATTCCATTCATTCATCTTCCATCCGTTCCTTTCCTCTATTTCTACTCGTGTTCTTATTTTGCCATTTCTAGTGATATCTTTCAATTGTGGGTTACGTATTCCTTGAATTCCAAATATTTCCTTCCCAGGAGTGAAGAAATTCGATCCTGTGAGTGCTAATAGTGGTGAATTATATTTCCATTCATTCTTTAAGTGAATGGTGTCCCAAATTTTAAATACATTTTTTGTTATTTCGTGTGAGTCAGTGTCCAATGTTCTATATTTCCGTGGGATCCAAATATTCTTATGTAATGTGACTCGGAAGTTTGCTCCTGAGTGAGATTATGATAAGCAGTGGAAGTGCTAGAGGAAAAAGAAGCAGAAGGAGTGTTAGGTACATCGTTATTTGAAGTAGGTACATTAGAAGTGAAGGGTTTGGTCCTAGATTTACTATCGGTGGTGTTATCCCATCTGTAGGCATAGCCATTTTCGCGAGCAGACAAGTCTCTGAGAAATTTCACTTTCTTGGCATTTATGACACTCAGTGTATAGTCCTTGAGGTGAGCATGCAGGAGTTTATCCTGCTTACTGTATCTCGGGGAGGACACACCAGAGGAGTGGTCCAAATGCCAACGGTTGATGGAAACATCCAACTGTTCTAGCTCAGATTCATATTCCTTACATAAAACGGAAATCATGTTGAGGGAACAGGATTGAAGATTATCCTCCCAAGATGATTTTAGGGAATCATTTGTTTTTTTGATATTGGGGAATATCTGGATTCTAGGCTCCCTGGATGCTACTGCTGGCGCATGTGCGGGAGCCTCTTTTTGTCCGCTCACTTGATCAGCTACGCTGATCAGGTGTGGGGGGCATACTTAAGCCGGCTTGTCCTCTGATTCAGCTGGACATGAGGAACGCCTGTTACCAGCTTGGAGTACACACGGGGTATGTCTGATCCTTTTTATATCCCCTTTATTATGTTAGCTTCTGTTTTCTACGCCATGATCTTATACAAACCTGATCCTTCACAGGACATAACAACTTTTGTTGTTGCCCAATCACTACATTTTCTACCTAGTGATTCCTATATTCCCAAAGGGTGCTGTTTTGGCCCTTCTGAACCTTTTTCTGCTCTCCTCTAGGTAAGTCAATCTTTAACCATTCAACTATGGTTAGTATATATATATCTATATATAGATATATATATATATATCTATATATAGATATATATATAGATATATATATATCTATATATCTATCTATATATAGATATATAGATATATATAAATCTATATATATATCATTCTCTCTTACTTTTTCCTACTTATTATGGCTTACTCTTGTTTTTTCTCCCTTAGAGACATACTTTTACCATCCTAGTCATCTCTCAAGCATGTCCTTTCTATACTCTCCAGGCGCTCCCCTTTGATTATGCTTATTTTAAACTGTAAGTTGTTGTGTCTGTGTTAGCCCTATTGATTTGATGTGGTGGTAATGTTTATCCCACTTATTTGGTGATATTCTCATCCCCCTTTTTTAGATACATATATCTTTTTATTTTTAAATTTTTGATTGCCAGGTCATCTGTAAGCCCCTTGCAGCCATAGATACGGTGGGACCTTGTTGGCCCCAGGTGGGGACGTCCCTTCCCCACCCTGGTTCTGGTCGGTGGCTTCCAGGTACGTTTTTGGATGCCGGGTCATTCTGTCACTCTGGTGATATAGCCATGTCACACACCCTCTCTGATGTTTCACTTATTATATTATGTTATTTGTGTTTTGTTAATTTTTACAATGCTCCTTACTGTTTTTCATTTGTTTTCACGTAAAAAACTTTAATGTTGGAACAGGCTCATATTATTCCCTGAGGAAGCCAATGTCTTGGCGAAACATGTAGGAATTGATTACCTGTCTTGAAGGCCTTCCTCACCAGGCCTACCCGACTATACTGTTTCCCACAATTCAACTGTGAATTGCACCCCCTTTTAAACATTGTTACTGTATATTTCTTGTTTTTCATTTTTTGATAATATATTTCAATAAAGTGTTTTTGTATTTTTATTAAAAAATATATTTTTTCTTTGGCACCGTTATAATCCCTTTGTACCCCCATATTTTCTTTTTTGTATATCTACAGTGTAATATCATGTAAGGTGCTGCTGCCTCTGACTGATGGTCTCACTATATGATTTGAAGTGAGATTTGGTGATGTCACTACTGTGCTGATCACTGTTCTCCTTGCTGGAAAGAAAGCTGTACCTGAGGGCCTGCAGTGCAGGGATCCCCCTGCTTCTTCTTTGTCTATTCTGGGGATCTTTGCTTCCTCCACATTTACTACTTCTTTCTAAATATTTCCCAACATTCATCAAGGGGGTAACTCTGACATTACGAAGCAAAACGCTGCTCCTCTACCAAGATGGCCACCTTTACAGAGACCTGATAAAGCCGGGATAGGCCTATGATAGGGAAAAGATCAACTTCAAGGAGACCACAGGCATCTTACACAATACAGGTCCTTGTTAATCTTACCTCTTTTTGGTCATTCTTCCATTTTATTAAATTTGCATTAATGAAAATGCTTTGCTCTCTGGAAATAGATTGCTCAAATAATCCAACATCATTAGTGAGAATAGTTTTGTTGACTAATAAATGGTTTTGGATTACATATTGTGTAACAAATTCACCGTCTTCATTAAAGTATTGATGTGAAGTGTTTTCAGAAAAGTAGTATGAAGCTTGTATATATCGGTGCAACTTCTGCAGGAGGACAAAATTTGATTGAAACTATAATGCAGCTTTAGAGGACCCTTGTTGAGCCATGGACCTCGTGTTTCTGGAGGGCTGGACTTATTCCATGAGGTCACTAACTATGCTGTTCATACCTCGAGTGCGCCCTTACAGTATGTATGAAGGTTGCCAAGCTACTCTAAAATCCACCCAAGCTAATATTCAATTTTTTTGTGAACAGCAATAGGTTTGGTAGAGTTCCTCATGATATTATTCCACTGGACAATGTATACTTATTCCCCACTTAAAGCGCAGCTCCAGTCATTTTTTTAGTTTTTTTTAAGCACCCCCATGATAGTCGCAGCTTATGCCATTCAAATTGTCATAAGCTACATATGCAATTGTTGGTGTTCATTGTAAATGCAATGTGACTTACTGTCTCCTCTCAATTCTGTAGGCGATCATCATCAGTGTGTGCATCTTAAGCCCGGTACGACTTTATCCCGGGAAACAGTGCAGCTGGCTACCCAGCATGCACCTCCTGATCACGCACCTGCACAGTGTGAAGAAAGCGAGGCGCACTCAGCAAGGTGCAGAAGATACCAATTGACCGATGGCTACTGGGATATGTGTGTCATCAATCCCAAACGGGTGGGAGGATATGACGTACCTCGCTGTGGCAAGGTAATACAGAAGTGCAGCGCTTCAGGATGCCTAAGGTATATAAACATTAGAAAAAAATTCCCAAACATTGATGGCATAGTGGAAAGCAATGCCTGGGGCCAATAAGATTCAATATTGAGTTGGCCCACCCTTAGCAGCTATAACAGCTTCAACTCTTCTGGGAAGTCTGTCCACAAGGTTTAGGAATGTGTCTATGGGAATGTTTGACCATTCTTCCAGAAGCGCATTTGTGAGGTCAGGCACTGATCTGGCTTGCAGTCTCAGCTCTAATTCATCCCAAATGTATGCAATCGGGTTGAGGTCAGGACTCTGTGCAGGCCAGTTAAGTTCCTCCACCCCAAACTCGCTCATCCATGTCTTTATGGACCTTGCTTTGTGCAGTGGTGCACAACCATGTTGGAACAGGAAGGGGCCATCCCTAAACTGTTCCCACAAAGTTGGGAACTTGAATTGTCCAAAATGTCTTGGTATGCTGACGCCTTAAGAGTTCACTTCACTGGAACTAAGGGGCCAAGACCAACCCCTGAAAAACAACCCCACACCATAATCCCCCCTCCACCAAATGATTTGGACCAGTGCACAAAGCAAGGTCCATAAAGACATGGATGAGCGAGTTTGGGGTAGAGGAACTTGACTGGCCTGCACAGAGTCCTGACCTCAACCTGATAGAACACCTTTGGGATGAATTAGAGTAGAGACTGCAATCCAGGCCTTCTCGTCCAACATCAGTGCCTGTCCTCACAAATGCGCATCTGGTAGAATGGTCAAACATTCCTATAGACACACCAATCATAACCTTGTGGACATCCTTCTCAGAAGAGTTGAAGCTGTTATAGCTGCAAAGGGTGGGCCAACTCAATATTGAACCCTATTGTCGCATACAGACGATCAGACATTCTGACAACAAAATCCTGGATTTATTTCCGACGGATGTTGGCTCAAACTTGTCTTGCATACACACGGACACACAAATGTTGTCGGAAATTCCAATTGCCAAGAACGCAGTGACATACAACACGTACGATGAGCCGGGAAAAATGAAGTTCAATAGCCAGTGTGGCTCTTCTGCTTGGTTCCGAGCATGCGTGGAATTTTGTGTGTCGGAATTGTGTACACACGATCGGAATTTACGACAATGGATTTTGTTGTCGGAAAATTTGAGATCCAGCTCTCAAATTTTTGTTGTCGGAAATTCCGACAACAAATGCCCGATGGAGCCTACACACGGTTGGAATTTCCAATAACTAGCTCACATCGAACATTTGTTGTTGGAAATTCTAACCGTGTGCACGCGGCATAAGGACTAAGACTGGGATGTCATTAAAGTTCATGTGTGTGGAAAGGCAGGCGTCCCAATACTTTTGGCGATATAGTGTATATATACTGTACAGCCTTTCAAAAAATCAGCAGTACAGTACCTTCAATCATACAGCCGGGTACTGTGCTGTAGGGGAAGGCAGAGAACACAGCACACGGGAAGACGCTTCTTCCTCATTTGCTTTCACTTTGCAGTGTCTTCACTGTCTGACGGAGCTCCCAATGCCGATACACGATGGGGAGTTTTGTCTGACAGCCCCTCTCTACCAGTTGCACGGCCCCCCCAGAGCCATTGCGACCCCTGCGACCCCTGTAGCTACACCACTGAGTCGCTGTGATTAGGAATACTGACTGGTGACAGTATGTTAAAAAAAATGTAAATACTTTTTTATTCAATTATTTTAAAACCTTTTATTTAACATTTTTTTCTTGTTTTTTTCTTTTTTTTACATACTCTCATCAGAGCAGTTCAGTGTCACCATAGTAGCAATGTACTACTCTGGGGAGGTAATCAAGCGGTTTTTGTTTTTATTTTACACTTTGATTACTGTTACAATGGTGATCATAGTAACAGTAATTTTTTCAACTGTCATGAATGGGTTAAATTCATGACAGCTGTGATTACTAGGGAACTGTGATTGGCTACAGCTAATCACATGGTACAGGGTGCTGTGATTGGCCCAGGTACCATATGATAGCTGTGGGCCAATCACTCATCACTCTGCAGGAAACACAGCTGTTAAGAATGAAATTCATGCACAATAGCTTTGTTGGCATTGTGTTCAGCTGATCGCATAGTGATTCCGGGACTGGGATCCACAACCTGCTGTGTCCAGGGAAGTAGCATGCTGCATGCCCCTAACCCAGAAAAGGGCTGGTTGATGTACATGTACGTGATCCAGGCTGTCCATGTTGGCCGCCCGCCGTAAATGTATAGTGGGTGGCTGGCAAGTGGTTAATTAATAAATGAATCACAAAAAAATAATACAATTGCCCCTGATGTAAATCCAACATTAAACGCATTGCCCAACAATGTAGATACATCATCCCTGATGACCTGCCAGACAATATGTCCTGTGCAAAAATGACCCTCTCTGTTGATACTCCAATCACAAATGACAGCTCCCTGGCCAGCTGCTGAATGTCAACCAACTGGCCAAGTGTCCAAGCATGGTCATTTGGTCAACGGCATGACCCATATCTGTAATGGATGGGAGAATGTATATGTATAGTGACATATCTATGCACTTGTTTTTGTGACATGTTTTTATGATGATTTTTAATAAATGTTGATATTTTATCTATACTTTTGAGTACCCCCTTTTTTTCCCCATTGGGATTAGAGTGGCAGCCCTTAAAGTCCGTTTTCCAATTTCACTTAATCTACTGATCATGATTACAGATGTGATAAAACCATTTAAAAAAAAATAACCCAAAAAGTAAGCTAATTTATATATTTAGTATTTTTTTTTGTTTGGCAATACATAAAAAAGACAAAAATAAAATTCCAATAATTTCCAAAAATGCATTATTTTTTGTAGGTAGTACACAGTTACATACTTAATCTGGTTGAAAAAAGACACAAGTCCAGGTTAACCAACCGAAAAAAAACACACACACAAATAGAAAACCTCCATATACACTATTCTGTACCCACAGTTGAGGAAGGCAAAAAAACTAAATAAAGCATGATACAATTTGCTCCAGCAGGGTAAAAAAATCATTCCTAATCCCCCAAGAGGCAATCGGATACTCCCTGGATCAACTTTACCTATGAATATTAGTATTCAGTTAAATTATGTACATTTAGGAATTAATCACGGCTTTTTTTTTTAAAGCAATCTACAGAGTTGGCCAGAACCGGCTCTTGAGGGAGTCTATTCCACATTTTCACAGCTCTTACTGTGAATAAGTCTTTCCATATTTGGAGATGAAATTTCTTTTCCTCAAGACATAAAGAATGCCCCCTTGTCCTCTGTGATGACCCTGAAATTGAATAACTCATCTCCAAGTTCACTTTATGGACCACTTATGTAGCACCCTGGGGTTTAGGCAGGGTTGCTCCTAAATTTGTGCTGTGTGTGTGGATGCGCTGCTTCCATCTAAATACGCTTATATCCTGTCTATAAAGTGCAAACTTATTCCATATACAACCTAAGATCATATGCAATCAATAAAGATTTTATACATATCAAAAATTATAAAATTTATATAAAATTTATAAAAGTTCAATAATTCAATAATGTGTGTCACATAATAGCAAAGTCTCCCAGTGATGCGTTCAAATCTTCTGTCAATTGCCGTGATTGGCGTGCGCTTGTAATAATACAATGTGCTAGTGACTTAGTGCTCCACCTCCACCTGTGAGATTGGCCACTCACCGGATATTCCTTTAAAACTACACCTTTGGTTCATTCATGGGGATAACCACTCCACTCAAAGGGAACTTCTTCAACAGATATAATTGGACCATAATGTTCCTCATGAAACATGAATAAAAACGATCATCGCGCAATACCGTTAATACTGTTTATTATAAACACAAAGTAAAAACTGTGCACTCACATTTATGTGTGCCCCCCAGCCGGCACAAAGCTATTCCAACAGTTAGGGACGGGTAGGTATAGCCACCTAGTTCGCCTATGTGTGCTGTGCGACCTCCGTTCCTCCCCTCTTGCCTGTTCGCGTCCTCACCAATCCCGTTCGTATTGGATCACGTGGGTATGTGTTTCCCAGCAGCCTCTAAATTTGCTCCTAAATTTAACTGCCAGGTATAGCTGCCTTGGCTAATTGTTAAGGATCAATTGATTTCACTTTAAGTCTGTAATTGCCGCACTTCTCTCTTTTGCCGCTAGGTGGCTGGGTACTTGGTGGTACTAGATATGAGAAGGGCAATACAAGGTCAGATTATGGGTATATGGGGTATCCCAGCCAATGGGCAGGGGTTTTCTTGAATCCCTTGACCTGCTGGGAGAACCTATATATTTGGGTGGAGTCAGGTGATCAGTGTTCTGTGCCACCTAGACGGCTGTCTGGGTAGACGTGTGTTGTATTGCCCGGGCTGCTAGACCAGAGTTTGGGCCTATCCAGGGCACATCTGGCTGCTAGGCTGTCTGAGGGCCTATCCAAAAGCAAGAGAACAGTGCAGGGTTGGGATTGCGGCTTGCAGTTCAACCAGAAGTGATGGTTCTGCCGGCCAGAGAACCTGTCATGGTCGGAGGTAGAAGGGAAAGCTGTTGCCACTAAGGGACCAACCACCTTATTACCAGGGACCACAGTGAGTAGCTGAAGCAAGTACCAGAGCAGTATTCTCACCAAGAATCAGGAAACTTCAGTGGGTATCAAGCCAGGGACCCAGCCAGCGGAGGTGATGCTTGCAGAGCAGCCTTGTGTATCAAGCTAGGGACCAGGCAGGCCAGTGGGGTGAAGCTTGAGAAATATCTTGAGTGCCAAGCTAGGGACCCAGCAGCGAGGTGGGGGTGACGCTTGAGGAAGATACCACCATGAAGATTGGAGGAGCTCAAGGGATTCAGTGACAGTGAATCATCTAGTCTACTAGTGAGAGACTGGGAGCTCAGTGGGCTGAAGAACTACAAGAAGTGATTTGTAGCGGAAGCGAAGGAACTGTTACACTTTGTGTTAGGAACTGTTAAAGACTATTGCCATGGGAGACAGCATTTCTATACATGCAGATGTGGTGTCTTGCTGGATACCTTTCCCTAAATGGCTGTTCTCCTGTTGAAGTCTCGGAATCTGCCAATTATTCTCGCAAGGGTGTCATGGCCCTAACCCTCTCTCCCAAAGTTCTATTAAGAGAAATAAAATCTCTTGTGCATTCAAGAAGTGTCTGGCACCCAATCAATCTAACTTGCATTACACCCACTATGATATGCAATCCACCATATACAGAAGGATGTCAGCTATCTCTGGCCCTGGAGGTTCTCATTAGACCGAAGGAGGCCTGGTACCTTGCTACACTTACATAGTATTAATTGATCACATTGAGCTGGACTTGTTCTATAACACTGAAGATGTTTTGACACTTATCCAAGTAGCTTCCTCTGTTCTAATGAATGACAGAATGAAGCCCCATCATTTATTTCCACATGGGTCACTTAATCACCCAGAATCAAACACCATGTAGGATGTCAATGCAGATGCTGATTGTGCCAGAATATGTTGGGACGTGTTTGTGTTCTAATTACATGATCCAAACCCCATGGTGCCATGGCATCTGGAACAGGTAATAATTACTCGGGTCATATAGCCATAATTGTTAATTGTTATCAAATTGCCAGTGTAGAATTGTTAAAATGATATTATATGTGGGTGACAGATGGTATTGAAGACCATCAACAATGGTCCTGGCTGGTAAGGCCATTGCTGTATGATCAGATCTGAACATCTGAAAATGAAATTTAGACCTTCTCACAATAAACTGTTTTAATGGAGTCAACTTAAATTCTAAAAGAAGAAAAGGCTTTTACTGACCTGTACATAATGATATAAAGCCAATATCTGCGCTATAGATGTGGTGGTTGCAGAGCTCTGGTCTCCAATAAAGCCCAGTATTTTTTTACGTTCTCTGCAAGAGTAATTTGGGACCATCTTTTCTGGTCCAGATAAAATCTGCAATGTGTTTTTTATCGCCTTTCTGCTCTCCCGACAGGAGTCATATATGTGATATCCAAGAGTAATATTTGGTAACATTGTAGGGTTATTGTTAATTTCATCAATGGCAAAAAAGAAAGTCAACAGATCATTATAAAAGTGTGGCTGAGGACTGCAAAACAAAAAAAAGTATGATTTGGGGTTTTCAGTTATTTTGGGGGTATATTGGTTTTTATTTTATGTTGAGAAGGGCCTTCATTTTTTTATGTTGATAGGGCCTTTATTTAAGTTTGGGTGGTCAAAGCAAAGCATTCACATGTTACTTACCATCTTTTCTTGAAGATATCTTTTGTTCACAGCACAGCGCTACATCATTTGAAATAAAAACTGTGTGAAAGTAGTGTACACTTTTACCATCTCACACTTTATCACTCACATTCATTGCAACCTCTGTCCCAATTTGGGATGAGCTTTGAGTTCGAGTTGAACTCATGTTCAACTCGAACATCGGCTGTTCGCCATTTTGCCGAACAGCAAACAATTTGGGGTGTTCGTGGCAAATTTGAAAGCCGCGGAACACCTTTTAAAAGTCTATGGGAGAAATCAAAAGTGCTCATTTTAAAGGATTATATGTGTGGTATTGTCATAAAAAGTGTTTGGGGACCTGGGTCCTGCCCCAGGGGACATGTATCAATGCAAAAAAAGTTTTAAAAACGCCCATTTTTTCGGGAGCAGTGATTTTAATAATGCTTAAAGTCAAACAATAAAAGTGTAATATTCCTTTAAATTTTGTACCTGGGGGGTGTCTATAGTATGCCTGTAAAGGGGCGCATGTTTCCTGTGTTTAGAACAGTCTGACAGCAAAATTACATTTCAAAGGAAAAAAGTCATTTAAAACTACTCGCAGCTATTAATGAATTGCCGGTTCGACAATACACATAAAAGTTCATTGATAAAAACACCATGGGAAATCCTCACAGGGGAAGCCCGAACCAAAATTAGAAAAAAAAATGGCGTGGGGGTCCCCCTAAATTCCATACCAGGCCCTTCAGGTCACCGCCTTCAAGATTTCTAAGGGCGTAAATATTTGATTTCTTCACTGCCTATCACAGTTTTGGGGGCCATGGAATGCCCAGGTGCCACAAACCCCCCCAAATTACCCCATTTTGGAAAGTAGACACCCCAAGCTATTTGCTGAGAGGCATGGTGAGTATTTTGCAGCTCTTATTTGTTTTTGAAAATGAAGAAAAAAAAGAAAAAAATGTTTTCTTTTTTCAATTTTCAAAACTTTGTGACAAAAAGTGATGTCTGCAAAATACTCACTATACCTCTCAGCAAATAGCTTGGGGTGTCTACTTTCCAAAATATGGTCATTTGGGGGGGGGGGGTTTGATGAAATAAAAAAGATGATCTTAGGCCGAGTACATGGATACCAAACATGACATGCTTTAAAGTTCCGCACAAACGTGCAGTGGCGACAAACTAAATACATTTTTAAAAGCCTTTACAGGTTACCACTTTAGATTTACAGAGGAGGTCTACTGATAAAATTACTGCCCTCGATCTGATCTTCACGGTGATACCTCACATGCATGGTGCAATTGCTGTTTACATTTGACGCCAGACCGACGTTTGCGTTCGCCTTTGCGCAAAAGCATGGGGGACAGGGGTGCTTTGTTGGTTTTTTTTCTTTATTTTTTTTTGCTTTTTTTATCTTATTTTTAAACTGTTCCTTTCATTTTTTTTTTTAATCATTTTTATTGTTATCTCAGGGAATGTAAATATCCCCTATGATAGCAATAGGTAGTGACAGGTACTCTTTTTTGAAAAAATTGGGGTCTGTTAGACCCTGGATCTCTCCTCTGCCCTCAAAGCATCTGACCACACCAAGATCGGTGTGATAAAATGCCTTCCCAATTTCCCAATGGCGCTGTTTACATCCGGTGAAATCTAAGTCATGAAATGCTCATAGCTTCTGGTTTCTTAGGCCATAGAGATGATTGGAGCTATTCTGGTCTCTGATCAGCTCTATGGTCAGCTGGCTGAATCACCGGCTGCATTCTCAGGTTCCCTGTTGGGACAGGAGAGCCAGAGAAAAACATGGAAGATGGTGGGGGGGCATTCCCTTCCACTGCTTGTAAAAGCAGTCTAGAGGCTAACTAGCCGCTAGGATTGCTTTTACATGAAAGCCGACCGCTGGCTGAAAAGAATGATACCAAGATGATAACTAAACCTGCAGGCATCATTCTGGTATAACCACTCAAAGTCCAGCAACATACCAGTACGTTGCTGGTCCTTGTTGGGTATATATTGTAATTTTTTTTTCATGCAGCCTGTGGGCTGAATGAAAAAAAGAGATTGATTGGTGGGTATGCCCACCATTAGAATACCTCCCTTCATCCACCCACTTCTAATGATGGGCATACATGCACCATTTATATATGCTGAAGCATGGGGGCATCCTCCCGCAAAAGGTAGGAGCAAATCGCTCCTCCACCCCTGCTTCCCCCATGCTTTGGCATATATCACCTCCGCTAGAGTCACGGCTTTATTTATCGTGGGAGCAAACGCTGTTGCTGTCAAGATAAATAAATCCGTGCTGCAGCTGAATGGCATATCTGAAGAAAAAAAAATGGTTAACAATAAAACACAGTAAACAGTAAAGTATAAAAAATTGCATACCTGAAAAGTAAACATGGTAAAACATAATAACAATAAAACATTGCAGAATAGAATACAGTAAAAAAGAGCAGAACAATAGAGAGAGAATAGAGAGAGAGAGAACAAAAAACAACAACTATTTTTTTATTTTATATATTTTTTTGTTTTTTTTTGTTTTTTTACACTTTTTTTGTAACTAACTTTTGTAACTGTAACCAGTTCCAGGTTCAGGTCTCTCAAAATGCGATGGCATCTTGGGAGACCCTGTGAAAGTGTGCCTAGTCTGTGCAATGCTGTACGCTAATACTCAACTAGTGTATGGTAGCGTTCAAAACATTCACCAATGCAAAGAACAGGATTGTCAGGACAGGAGGGACAATAATAGCGGGTGTGATGCCTATATCCACGCTTGCTGCAGACACAACATCTTTTATGGGGGGGTTCGTTGGGTAGGGGTACTCGGGAGGACATAAAGAAAATGCCTCTCATGCACCCGACTGCATTTGGTTGGGGATGTGAATGGGGGAAGTACGGGTGCCGCAGAAGTGGTGGGTTCCCAATTAGGATTGGCGAATGCAGCAGGAAGAGCATTATGGGCACGACGGGCCTGTGTTTGTCTTCTTCTTGGTGGCAGCGGGACACTACTTGTGCTTGCCACCTCACCAGCTTGAACTGCACTTATGGGACTCGCCATGTCACCAAGTGTTACTTCAGTGCTGGTTTGACTACGACTGGGGTGTACTAGGCCGCTGGTGCTTGCCAGTTCACCAAAACGCTACCAAAAAAACTGTTAGCGATCGCAGGGATCAGGCCTGACTCTGCGAATGCTGCAGTTATGCGTTTAGTGTTTTGTAAGTGACAGTGATCGATCGATACTGCACTTGGGTGGGCTGGGCTGGGCAGAGGGGCAAAACGCAGGTGCTAGCAGGTATCTGGGCTGATCCCACTAACACTGCGTTTTTGGGAACCCTAAACTGCTGGGGACGCTAGTATAGATCTGATCGGATCAAATATTGATCCGTTCAGATATTATACCACTAAGTGAGGTCTATGCTGCATGCGTGGGTGTTAGCGGTACTGGCGCCAACCTGACGATGCCTGGGGCGACGCAGACCCTATATGACCCTAAAACCTAACTTATATCAACGACAGGCGATCAGGGGGCTAAACTTTTATTAGGTAATAAACGGCGGGTGCCCTGACACTATAAATAATAAACTAACCAGCGTCACCCGTAACAGTTATACGGTGATCACTGGTGAAAGGGTTAACTAGGGGGCAATCAAGGGGTTAAAACCTTTATTAGTTAGTATATAGGGGTCCCTGACGCTATAAAACGCTGACGGCAAACCTATATATTTACCTCCCTAACTAGCGTCACCTGTGACACTAATACAGAGATCAGAAAAACAATCGCTTAGTGACACTGGCGATGGAGGGTGATCAAGGGGTTAAAACTTTATGTTTACTATACAGCAGCAGAGGAAGGATTTCATTGGATGGGAGCGATCGCGAGGGGGGGCCACGAATGGATGGCCTCCCCCTCACCTCTGATCAATCCCGGACAGAAGCCGACCGCCTCAAGCACCGGGGGGGTCCAGTCGGACCCCCCGCCCGCGGAAGGCAGATCACGTACAGGTGAATGAATGAATGAATGAGTGACTTGTATAGCGATACCTATGCGAACTGAATCGCCTCAGGGCGCTTTATAACCTAGCAGCATGTCTTTGGAGTGTGGGAGGAAACCGGAGTACCCGGAGGAAACCCACGCAGGCACAGGGAGAACATGCAAACTCCAGGCAGGTAGTGCTGTGGTTGGGATTTGAACCAGCGACCCTATTGCTGCTAGGTTAGAGTGCTACCCACTACACCACTGTGCTGATTCAGGTACGTGCTGAATCAGGTACGTGATTTTGCCTGCCTGTGCCATTCTGCCAACGTATATCGCTGTGAGGCGGTCGGCAACTGGTTAATAGCCGCGAGTAGTTTTAAATGACTTTTTTCCTTTGAAATGTAATTTTACTGTCAGACTGTTCTAAACACGGGAAACATGCGCCCCTTTACAGGCATACTATAGGCACCCCCAGGTACAAAATTTAAAGGAATATTACACTTTTATTGTTTGACTTTAAGCATTATTAAAAATCACTGCTCCCAAAAAAACGGCCATTTTTAAAACTTTTTTTTGCATTGATACATGTCCCCTAGGGCAGGACCCAGGTCCCCAAACACTTTTTAGGACAATACCATGCAAATTAGCCTTTAAAATGAGCACTTTTGATTTCGAACGAGTCCCATAGACTTCAATGGTCTGTTTGCAAGTTCTGGTGCGAACCGAACCGGGGGGTGTTCGGCTCATCCTTAGTGCCTATTACAGAGGCACAGGCTTTTCTGCTCATCCTGGGGCTTTATGAGAAAGAAAACAAAGGTATGATATTGAGAAGTTGCTGTTTCGCTGTACTTTGAGTTTATACAAGCAGGGCCCTCCTAACCCTATATTGTAACTGCACTGTCTACCTTTATTGCACAGCTCTGTACAAACTGTTGGCATGATATAAATCCTGAATAATCATAATCATAATAATATATTGCTTTTTAACCATTTTGAGTTTTTTTTTATCATTTTTTTGCACATGTTAAAATGCACATTGTAGGCCTGAGGATTACTTAAAACTCCAAAATAATGCATATTTTCTGAAAGCAGAGACCCTGTAGAATAAAATGATAGTTCCTAACTTCCTGTAGTTAGCTGACAATGCTATGTAGAAATCTCAAACAGTGTTTTCAGTCCTGCCCAGTTCACCTGTTAACTACAAAACAACTCTCCCCTAAGGTGTGAGTTAGAGGTGTTCTGTAGTCCTAACACACTTCCCACGGATAGAAATCATCAAGAGAAAATAGAAGAAAAAAAGCCTAAAAAAACATTCTCCAGAGTGCTCCCTTAATGCCTCCAGAGTACCCCCTTGATGCCTCAAGAGTGCTCCCATACATCCTCCAAAATGCCCCCTAGTAATAGTAAGGGCAGTGGTAGAACTACCGGGAGCTCAAAGATCGTATTTGCGACTAGGCCCTGGCATTCCACCACCATGTGGGAACCCCAAGACAGCAGGAGGGGGCACGCTGCAGAACATGAGAAGAATGTGGTCGGGGCCCTTCATGGTTTCTTGCACCGGGGCCCTGAAGGTTCTAGTTACTCCTCTGGAGCAAGATATCAGTTGGAGAGAGCACAATAATCTGGCAAATCGGCAGTGCTGAGACATGGCCTAAATCAGGAATTTTATGGGAGGAGCCCTTTTTGATGAGTTAGGCCACTTATATAAATAAGCTGCCTTAAAGCAATAATTGTTAACACCCTAATGCACTGCAGTGGTTTGAATGGTTCCAATCTACACTACTGAGACAGCTAAACACATACTGCTAAATGCACTGAAAAAGCAAGGGGGATCTGTGACTAGCCACAGTATTTATGACTCTTCCTGTATGTCTAACATCAGCTCTTCTAGACAGGAGACTTTACAGACATCAGTATTAGCATCAACTGCAACCTCTCCAGCCCCTAATGGTACAGTACTGCATATGTTATGCCTTCACATGCATGCTACCTAAAGGAGCCCCATGTGGGCTGCTATGGCTATATTTATGCTTCTGTTCAGCTTTAAGTTGTAAAGTTCATCATATTTCCAATGTCTATGTTATACAATAACCACAACTAATTCTGAATACTAATGAAGTTTTTATTTTAAAAAAAATACATATATAAAATTCACATTTCTCTACAGATGCAAAAAAAAATACATAAAAAATGTCTAATGCCCTATACACACGGTCAGACATCGATCGGACATTCCAACATCAAAATCCATGGATTTTTTCCAATGGATGTTGGCTTAAACTGGTCTTGCATACACACGGTCACACAAAGTTGTCAGAAAATCCGATCGTTCTGAACGCGGTGACGTAAAACACATACATCCGGACTATAAACGGGGCAGTAGCCAATAGCTTTTGCCTCTTAATTTATTCTGAGCATGCGTGGCACTTTGTGCGTCAGATTTGTGTGCACGCATTCAGAATTTCTGACAACAGATTTTTGTTGTCAGAAAATTTTATAGCAAGCTCTCAAACTTTGTGTGTCGGAAATTCCGATGGAAAATGTGTGATGGAGCCTACACACGGTCGGAATTTCCGACAACAAGGTCCTATCACACATATTCCATCGGAAAATCCTATCGTGTGTACAGGGCATTACAGTATTTATATCCAGGAGCTTCTTCTTATAGCACCTACAACCAATAGGCTTGCTGTGGGTGTATACTGTACTGACGTGTCAATAAAACTGTGTCTTCCAGCAGTCAGGAACCCAGGGAGGAGATGGCAGTCTGCAGATAACTGTGGAGTCCTGAAAAAAAAGGAAATGGAATATCGTTTGAGGAGATCAAGATTAAACACTGCCGATTCCTTTTATGACAAATTATTAAAATAACAATGAGCTCAGCTACCATTTACATGGCCGTTTAACATGATAGCCAATGAAAAATAGTTTGAAGGGTCATATATGGTGTTTTAGAACATAACCTCTTTTTTTTTTTCAATATGGTCTATAGAACTAAAAGTCCTATAGGTATTGTACTTCTAGTAGACTGTACCACCTGGTGTGTACACAGCCAAGAACAGTGAATAATGCAATCCAGGAAGCATGTCAATGGTTAACAGCTTCTTACTAGTTAGTGGCAGGTAAAATTTTAAACAAACTCTTGGTGATTTTATCTTTTTTCAAACACCTATGTAATGTGCAATATCAATGATCATATTCCTTACCCGAATTACAGGCTCCACAGTTGGACTGCTCCAGATTTTTTTTAATGTAAGCTCCATAAGTGGACTCCAGATGTTCGATTCTGTAGGACTATGTGAGGTTGGTGGTGTATTTGCATCTTCAAATTTAACGTCAGTCCCACTGTCACTGTCTTCACCTGCAACACTGGGGGATGATGGGAGAGAAAAACTTGCAATGGAGCTGTCATCTTCTGGGGTGGGAGTGGAGAATTTGTTAGCTGCGGAGATATTTTCCTGTCCTTTCATGTTGTTGGTATCTGCTGGAACATGGACAGCCCTGGAGTCAAAGGTGGCCACTGTAAATGGGTAGCTACTTTCTCCCAACCTATTAAAAAATATTTGGATGTTAACTCAATACAATTTATTTACAAAAAACAATATTGAGAGCATAAAGCAGCAGTAAGCATTACTGTTACTTAGCATTGATTAATCCAGATCCTCCATTGCCTCTCTTGCAGCACCAGAGGATATTCTTACAAGTAAAAAACATTCCCCAAGTGGTTCAATAAATTATGCAACCTTACAGTTTTGGCTCCCTTGTTCTTTAAAGTTTATTATAAATTTGGGTAAACTTTCATATTTACTTTACATATAGGAAGTATCACTCAGTACTTCTCTTTCTACATTTCTATATTGTTTCCTGAAAAGGCAGCCAAATTACTGAGAAACCATGTACTGAGACCTGGAGACCTGGACAATAACAACCCACATATTTTAATCTAATCTTGTTTTGTTCATATTTCTGTTAGCTCTCAACTCCTGGCGAGGATGTGCAGCTTAGTTTGTCATCAATAATGGTATCATGGTATGTTGACACCAATTGCAGTGGCTAGTTAATGTGAAGGTTAGGTTCTCTCTAGGATACGATTGCTGTATATACTGAGGATTGCTAAAAGACGGTCATAGAAAATTTTGGCTACTCACTGACAAGAGACTTCATATGGGTCAATCCACAGGGTCATCACTTTGGGCAAAGCCAAGGCTGTGTATCTGAGGCCACATCGAGCGCAGGCCTCTATGATGCTCTGATCACTTTCATATCTGTTGATCCTGATACATCTAAAAGAGAAAACAGTCAGAATCAGATATTAACCATAAGTATTACACCATATTATACCATAAGTGTGTGTGTGTCATTTCTTCACCTTCTGGCCTAAAAAGGTCTATCAATCAATTGCTAGACATTTTCTCTATTTATAAATATATATATATATATATATATATATATATATATATATATATATATATATATATATATAGATAGATAGATAGATAGATATAATTCCACAGGCATAAGTGGAACATCAAATGTTGGTGGGAACACACAAAACTCCCCAAAAGGAGTCAAGAGCTATGGCATGGGGATCTTCCAGAGGGAATATACAGTGTAAGGCATATAGGTCTGACTCAACCACCCATGAAAGTTGCAGCATTGGACAAATCTAAAGTCTTCAAATTGTCAAAGGATACTTATCATATGAGGCTGTAGAGTAATAAAGATTTACCTGTATTCCTTGCCCTTTTTAGGATTCTCCGGGTACCAGTGCCCAATGTATTTATGGCTCAAAATCAAAGCCAACATTTCTCCAAACACCTCCATGATCATAGGGTTCAGCCTGTGAAATCTGTTTGCAATAGTCTTAATGTATTTCACTCCAGCAACTAGCTCTTCCCTCATTTCCAGGGGGACACCAGCAAATGCAATCATTGTGTCTGGAAAGACAAAAGCACAAATTTTACACTTTACATTCAGTAGAGACACTTTCTTTTTACTCTTCCATAAGGGTGTTGGCCTCAATCTTATGCTGTAATAGCACTTAAGGCAAGTTAAAAATGTCATGCAATGATAGTGGGTTGGGAAGCCCCTTTAGCATGCCTTAAAGATAGCAATAAAAAAAAACTGGTAAAAGCTCTAACTCTATTCTATCCAAAACAAATAATGTCTTTAGGTGCTATTAGGTGCACTTGGGGATTGATTTACTAAGGGCAAAAAAGATTGTTTTGAAATTCTCCCTTGGCTTTGTGAAGGTGAAGGTGAAGATCTGCTGACTGCCATCATCCAATCATGTGCAGGCAAAAAATACTTTTTGTTTTCCTTGCACATGATTGGGGATTCTTTGCAAACTTAATTTTTCATCATATTAACTAAACTAAGGAAAAAATATCTTGCAATGTGACTAGCCTAGTTGCCTTCAGCGAAACAAGTGACTGATAACCATCACTGGCGAAAATAAAATCACTAGCAAAAATAAATATTTTTACAACAAACACATGCCAAGAAAGTTCAGAACCAGATATATGTGCTATCCATGAATAATGATAGAGAAAATTCTAACACCCTAACACTGTATTTAATATAATAGGTCCTACATGTTAAATACAGATATAATGTATTATAAAGGAATGTAATACCTGATATGTTACATACAGTAGTATAACATATATAAAGGAAATCAATATTTATCCTGCCCATACCTCAGCGTTTCTGGTGTATATAAAGTTGATATGATGCTCGGTCCTCTGCTCCTGGAGACACTGACCAGTCTCTATGCACAGATCTTGTCCAATATTTGGAATGGCAGGGAGGATTATATTGTACCTGTAACACAAGAGGGAGGAGTCAGGTAATTGTTCTTACTGCAACTATCTGAATGATGTACTGAGAAAGTGATTGGCTTATTTACATGACAGAGATCCACTGTCCAGACAATGACCACACCTTGCACTGTCTGAGTGCTGAAACTTATTACAATCCTAACTATTGTACACAATGAACAATTTCCTTTTACAGTACTTGATATTGATTTTATCAATATATCAGATAGATAGATAGATAGATAGATAGATAGATAGATAGATAGATAGATAGATAGATAGATAGATAGATAGATAGATAGATAGATAGATAGATAGATAGATAGATAGAGAGATAGATAGCCCCTTGCCGCCGAGCGTACGCAGATGTGCGTACTTGGCTTTCGTGGGTTATATCCCGGGATGTTGCCCTCAGCTGCAGGCATCATGCCGGTACTGTTTTTTAGAGCCAGCGATCGGCTTTCCCGCGATAACAACCGATTCGGCTATAAGCCGCTCGGCTGTTAAACCGGAGGAGTGGGAGGGGACAACCCCCCTCTCCCGCCGCCTCCCGCCGCTCTTACTGGGCCTCCCGTTCTACCAGGAGGCCCGGTTAACAATCCGCCACCTCCGGCGGCTAGTGACAGTCTGGAACGAAGCTGTAAGCGGCTTTGTACCAGCCTCCTAATTGTAAACACGGAAGCGACGTCACGACGTCACTTCCCGTTTACTCGGCTGCCAATGGCGCCAGGTTTTTAAAAAATATACAGTATTCAGAATCGCCGAAAATGGCGATCTGAATACTTTGAAGTGCGAAGGAGGAACTGGGGGTCTTTTAGACCCCCGATCCCTCCATAAAGAGCGCCTGTCACCACCTATTACTGTCACAAGGGATGTTTACATTCCTTGTGACATCAATAAAAGTGATCAAAATTTTTTGTTTTTTTTAAAAACAATTTATTAATTTTGAAATAAATAAAATAAATAAGAAAAAAAAATTTTTTTAAAGCGCCCCCGTCGCCGCGAGCTTGCGCAGCAAAAAAAACGCATACGGAAGTCGCGCCCACATATGTAAATGGTGCTCAAATCACACATGTGAGGTATCACCACGATCATCAGAGCTAGAGCAATAATTCTAGCACTAGACCTCCTCTGTAATTCTAACCTGGTAACTGTAAAAAAAATTTAAAGCGTCGCCTATGGAGATTTTTAGGTACCGTAGTTTGTCACCATTCCAAGAGTGCGTGCAATTATAAAGCATGACATGTTTGGCATCTATTTACTCTGCGTAACATCATCTTTCACATTATACAAAAAAATTGGGCTAACTTGACTGTTTCACTTTTTTTAAAATTCACGAAAGTGTCCCTTTTCCCAAAAAGTTGAGTTTAAAGCACCACTGCACAAATACTGTGTGACATAAAATATTGCAACAATCGCCATTTTATTCTCTAGATTCTCTACTAAAATATATATATATAATGTTTGGGTTATAAGTAATTTTCTAGCAAAAAATATGGATTTTAACTTGTAAACAAAAAATGTCAAAAATAGGCTTAGTCATGAAAGGGATAGATAGTTACTTAGATGAATACATATTCATTGCATGGTTATATATCTCTCAATATAGGCATAAGTATACTATATATAATACAGAGATACATTTTATAAAAATAGATTGGTAGATAGATATATCAAACTAGACATCTAGACTAGCTATTTATGTATTAATTCATCTATAATGAATCATCTGCCTATCTCCCAGATATATTGTAGATAAAATTGCAGTGAAATTAAATCGTTAATTGTAGTGTACAATCGTTGTATTATATAGAATCCTATTTATACAGTAAATTTAGCCATAGATATATAACAATGTAATAAATATGCATTTGTCTAAGTAACTATTATTTCCTGTCCAATAAACATCTATCTATCTGTCTAACTGTCTTCCTAATGTATATCTCAGATAAATGTTGTACATAAAATCAGGCATAGTAAAATCATATAGTTAATTGTTGAGTACAATCTGCGTATTATACTGTATAGAATCCTATTTATGCATATATTGATGAGATATATGTACGGTAATTATTATAAAATTATTCTAAGTACCTATAACCCGTCTAAAAAACATTCTATCTATTTATCTATCTGAAGTAACCTGCCTGTATAATACATAAACTAAGTATTTATAAAACGATGTAATCTTAACATATGCATATATATTTATTTTTTTTAAAAGCAGTCTAATGTCTGGCTATGTTACAGTTCCCCTAATCTAATAGAATTATAGGAGGAACTCCACTTCCACTTAAACCCCCCCCCCATTTCCATTGTTAATGTCCTTCCTTCACAATGTCACCCTGCAATTTGTCTGAATGATCCCCATTCAGTATTAACAATTTGAATATTTACATGTGTGGTTTTTTATTTACACTTGGCCTCACATGGCACATGCAGACGGGTGGGGATCTCCCTGCAGCATCTCTTCACACTGCCCCCCAATTGGCTGCCCTATAGAGGAGAATGTACAGTAGTTTCAATGGCTTGTTGCCTCTCCCAATCCTTCCATTAACATTTAACTAGGTTTAGCACATCTGAACAACCTATGAATAGATATAAACAAAACACCCATCTCAGCCTATTTCACTTGCAAAGGACAGACAACAAGAAAGGTTAACATTTTAACACAATTATGGTTATTCAACTATATCTTCTGTCTAGCTAGATTAGCAAAACTAAACTCTTTACAGCTACTAAAAATATTGATTACAATGACCTGTCTATAAAGCAGCCAAAAAGTAGTAGTATCTTTAACAATTGGTAGCCTACAATAATTTAAAATGAAGGCATAATATATTATAAATCATATCATTTATACTATATTATAATGTAAACTATAATATAGAAAAAATGAAAAATGAAATGTCTGTACTGCAATTACCAGTAGCAGTCCTTGATTTTTAAAACTTATCTTCTCCACTAAAAACTTATCTTCTCCACTAAAATAACTCTACCTACATCTAATTCCAACAAATATCATCTACTATCTACTTATCTATTATCTACTAATATTATTACTAATATAATCAAATTGTTAGCCTAACACATATTTACAAAATTCTGTTGTATTTCCAGAAAATATTTTACACAGTGAGCTTAGAAACAATGGGTTTGCAAAATGTAATTTATAAAATAGTTTTATAATGTTCATAACAGAAAAAAAAGAATATTAATATATATATATATATATATATATATATATATATATATATATATATATACAGGCCTCAAAATTTCAAGTCCTGAGCCACTAGCAAGGACTTAAGAGTTACTCGCCACCCGTTGAACCACTTAGTTTGTGCCTGATTTTATCCACAATATATCTGAAATATAGGTAGACAGAGATAGATAGATAGATAGATAGATAGATAGATAGATAGATAGATAGATAGATAGATAGATAGATAGATAGATAGATAGATAGATAGATAGATAGATAGATAGAGACTTTGCTTGTGAGATTTTGATGTTCCACCATAACTCACAATACCCACCTGTACTTTGTCATCTTTGTGAGTACAGTTTTATTGTTTAATAAATGTATATGCTTTTACTACTACTACTACACTACTAGATACAGTTTTTATTTTTGTGCTATAATCCAAAAAAAAACAACAATTTTGAAAAAAAACAATATTTTTCACTTTCTGCTATAAAATATTTCCAATAATAAAATGTAAAAAAATCTAATTTCTTCATAAATTTAGGTCAATATGTATTCTGCTACATCTTTTTGGTAAAAAAGATTGCAAAAATATTGATTGGATTGTACAAAAGTTATAGCGTCTACAAACTTTGGGATAGATTTATGGACTTTTGATTTTTTTAATGTTTTTACTAGTAATGGCGGTGACCAGCCATTTTTAGCGGGACTGCGACATTGCGGCCGACAAATCTGACACTAAGTAGAGCTGCACAATTCTGGCTAGAATGAGAATCATGTTTTTTTTTACTTAGCATAAAGATCATGATTCTCTCACGATTCTCGCGGCAGAACATCATCTTTCACATTACACAAAAAAATTGGGCTAACTTTACTGTTCAGTTTTTTTCAATTAATTGAAGTGTATTTTTTCCCAAATAATTGCATTTGAAAGACCTCTGCGCAAATAAAGTGTGACATAAAATATTGCAAAAATCACCATTTTATTCCCTAGGGTCGTGGCTAAAAAATATATATAATGTTTGGGGTTTCCCAGTAATTTTCTAGCAAAAAATACTGATTTTAAGTTTGTAAGAAACAAGTGTCAGAAAAAGGTTTAGTTTTTAAGGGGTTAAACCGACCTCATCTACACACAGAAGTTCATCCCTTTGATCTAACAAGGAAAAGCTACAATGTTTATAGTTAATCTACTAATCCTGGACAATGTTGCGAAAAACTTGGCAGGCTGCCCGGGTTTTTTCTTTTGACAGCTGAGTGAGCCGAGAACTTTCTACACTTACATGCTTTTCACTTGCTTTGTTCATGTGAGTAATACAGCTGGAAGATGAATAAAGTACATTTTGTTTTAAGGTTATCACTCTATTTGGAACCCCCTTTTTCTTCCACATATCTTCATGGGTGAACCCGGGAGGGCTACCCAAAACACACACTCGATTTAGGAAGTACACCTTTACACCACATCCCTGTGGGGATTTTCAATTAAACGCCACCTAGAGGATATAGTTGGTATATATCCATGAAGGCTTGTAACAAGATCGTCCAGGACATCTATTGTTTTCTACACGCTGTTAGTTTACAGCCATAAGGTAATAGGCCACCTTGCACCTAGGTGTCACGGCACAAGAAAGAAAAGACACCCACCTTTATGTCACCTCGATATTTGTATTTTGCACAAGAGGCCTTTCACCTTTATAAGATATCACTACTATTACTGAAGGTTTTACGTTTTTTTTTTATTTCACTGATCATCACTATTTGTTGCAGCAAGATTTTAATGTTTATGTATTTATTCTATTAGTAGGAGTGCAGCAGCAGCAGTCACTTTATATACAGGAATCACGCACAGGTACGTTATTTTGCGCTTAAAGGCTGCCCTGCCACAGTAAATGTACATGGGGCGGTCCTTAACTGGTTAATGAAAGCTACAGATTTATAGAGATTGAAAATGACTTTTGACATTAACATGTTAAAGCTTCTATGAGATTTTAGTGATTGGGATCACGTCTATTCTAATATCTAGTTACATCTGATTGCTTTCCTGTGTGTGAAGTCTAATGCCCCGTACACACAGTCAGACATTAATCGGACATTCCGACAACAAAATCCATGGATTTTTTCTGACAGATGTTGGCTCAAACTTGTCTTGCATACACACAGTCACACAAAGTTGTCAGAAAATCTGATCGTTCTGAACGCGGTGACGTAAAACACGTACGTCGGGACTATAAACGGGGCAATAGCTTTCGTCCCTTAATTTATTCTGAGCATGCGTGGCACTTTATCCATCGGATTTGTCTACACACAATCGGAATTTAAAGGATCGGATTTTGTTGTCGGAAAATTTTATAGCATGCTCTCAAACTTTGTGTGTCGGAAATTCCGATGGAGCCCACACACGGTCGGAATTTCCGACAACAAGCTCCGATCACACATATTCCATCGGAATGTCCGACCGTGTGTACAGGGCATAACACTGCATTGCTCTAGTTTCAGCTCCTACATTGTATCCTCAGCATTGATCCCGGCTTTGTCTACTTTGTCACAGTTTGCAGGATTCCTGTGTCCCAACTTTGTTATTGGGTGCACTGTTTGACAGAAAAGCTTACAATCTAAATTAAATTCCAACCTTCTGCATCCCAAAACCCCTACTTAGGAAAGGTGTCTGCGTATGTTTGGGATGACACCGGTCTGCTGCCGCCGCGGTCTTCGCCGTACCCAGGAATCCCGCACACTGTGAGATCAGAGACAAAGCAGACAAAGCCGGTATCAATGCTGAGGATACAATGTAAGAGCTGAAACTAGAGCAATGCAGTGTAATGCCCCGTACACATGGTCGGACTTTGTTCGGACATTCCGACAACAAAATCTTAGGATTTTTTCCGACGGATGTTGGCTCAAACTTGTCTTGCAAACACACGGTCACACAAAGTTGTCAGAAAATCCGATCGTTCTGAACGCGGTGACATAAAACACGTACGTCGGGACTATAAACGGGGCAGTGGCCAATAGCTTTCATCTCTTTATTTATTCTGAGCATGCGTGGCACTTTGTCCGTCGGATTTGTGTACACACGATCGGAATTTCCGACAACGGATTTTGTTGTCGGAAAATTTTATCTCCTGCTCTCCAACTTTGTGTGTCGGAAAATCCGATGGAAAATCTCTGATGGAGCCCACACACGGTCGGAATTTCCGACAACATGCTCCGATCGGACATTTTCCATCAGAAAATCCGACCGTGTGTACGGGGCATTAGACTTCATAGAGACTTCACACACAGGAAAGCAATCAAACGTAACCTGATATTAAAAATAGACGTGATCCCAATCACTAAAATCTCATAGAAGCTTTAACATGTTAATGTCAAATGTCATTTTCAGTATTTGTAGATCTGCAGCTTTCATTAAAATAAAGCCTGGTGATCCTGTCATGGAGGTCCTTGCTCAGGGTGTTATGGGGTGGAGAGATCTGTTCCTGTCTCTTAATTCTTCTCCTGCATTGTCACACATTTTAACTTTTTTAAAAAAGGTTCTCTTTTACATATGAGGCAGGATACTCACTTCCAACTCACTTGCAACCAAAATGAAGTATTAACTTCACTCATGTATGGTAATGGGTATGTTCTAAGTAACTCTAGAGGATACCCAATAAAGTTAAACATTCATATAAAATTAAGGACTGATCACTAATATTGATATTTGAATCATCCAACTGACAAAATAGGTCTCTTAATATTAGAACAAATATCAAGAAAAGAACCAGAACTGAAAAGGAGACAGGACATAAATGCACATTATGATTGGTTAATAAATGCATTTATGTCCCAATCAATATTGAGACCGAATGGCGAATAACTTTTTAATTGATGTATCCAGAACGTCTCTAATTTTGACACCCCCCTCTTAAGGGACTCGCCCCTCCAATGTGGAATAAATTTATTGATAGCCTGGAACTTAGTCCCTGATGGATTTTGATTATGGCACCGCAAAAAGTGTTTCGGGACACTATGGTTTGTAAGTCCCTTTTTAATATTAGCTATGTGCTCGTTTGCTCTTACGGAGAATGTACGTATCGTGCGGCCCACGGACTGCTTCCCGCATGGGCACGTGATCGAATAGACCATGTATCTAGTTTCACATGTCAAGAAATGTTTAATTTGATATTCCTTTCCTGTAGATGTAGATACAAAGGTTTTGGTTTTCCTCTTTCCGCAGATGTTATGTGAACAAACATTGCAACGGCGGCAAGGAAAAAATCCTTTCATGTTGTGGAAAAAAGATCGGGTGACGGGTGGGTCAATAATATTAGGAGCAATCTGACTCTTTATAGCCAGGGCCCCTCTGTAAATAACTCCTCCCCGTTCTGGCAATAAAGGGCCTAATATATGGTCATTTTTAAGAACCTCCCAATGTCTTGATATGATTTCCTTGATTTGCTTATGTTGTACAGAGAAGTTTGTTAGAAGGGACCACTTGTGTTTGTTATCTTGTGTGCGTTTGGATTGTCCCTCTAACAACACCTCTCTGTCGATCAAAGAAACTTTCCTAATTTCCTCTTCAACATTTGTAGGATTGTAACCTTTATCAATAAATCTAGACCTCAAAATTTGTGCCTGTTGGAAATAATCGGAGAGGTTGCTACAATTGCGCCTAATCCTCATAAGCTGACTACGAGGTACAGTATTTATAGGATCAGATGAGTCTGTGAATTTCAATTGATATATATCATGAGATATTTTTTTTTTTAATTAAGGACTTGTCAAAAACTGTGTCAATTTCTGATCAGTGTCACATCCCTCAAGGCATGTGTACTCAACAAAATGGAGACAAGGTTCTTTGCTAGGAGGGTTTCCCCCTTGAAGAGTATCCCTGTCATGCTGAGGCCATGTGGTCTGGTATGCTTCAGGAGGGAGAGGCATACGCTCATACTTCCTCTTTCCTGCTCTGCCAGGCTTCATGATATTGGTGGGGAACCTAATAAAGGATCCTCAGACCCTTACAACCATCGTGCCAAGGGTAACACTTGATGTGGTGAAAGTGACACATTAAGAATTTCCGATTTTGATACATTTACCTTGAAATTACGCAAGACTCCAAAACACTGAAATTCAGATAGAATAGAAGGCATAGAGATATGTGGATTGGTAACATAGATTAACAGATCATCAGCAAACAGGGCAAGTTTTATTTCCTGCTGATCTATCCTTATGCCAGTGATAGAGGGATTCTGTTTAATTGCTATTGCTAAGTGCTCCATTACTAGAACATAAAGTAAAGGAGACAGATGGCACCCCTGGTGAGAACCATTTTGGATAGGGAAACTTGTAGTCAATGATCCATTATTCCTTTTTCTAGCCTTAGGGTTAGAATATAGCGCTAAAATCTTAATATGCAAATTTGGGCCCATCCCTATTAGCCTCAAAGAATGCTCAAGGAAAGACCACCCAACCCGATCAAAAGCCATCTCCGCATCAACCGAAGGAAGGCATGCTGGGATTTTAGCTGTTTGGGCATAGCCCATAAGTAAGAACGTTTTTATCGTATTGTCACGGGTTTCTCTTCCTTGAACAAATCCAGCCTGGTCTTTATGTACAAGGCTTGGAATAAGCCATCTGGGCCAGGACTCTTACCTGATGGAATATCCAAATTTACTCCCAATAATTCCTCACTTGAGAAAGGATAATCCAATAATTTCTTATAATCGGCGTTTAATGTTGGAATAGCACTTTCTTGTACATAATCTTCAATGCAATGAGTATTCGATCCCATATCTTCCAAAAATGATGGTTGAGCCAGATTATAAAGAGCTGAAAAATATTCCATGAATGTTTGTTGAAAACATTGTGGATCTGAGGTAGTTCCCCCAACAAGTTCCTAATACTAGCAATAAAAGTCTGAGGAGGATGGGGATGTAATGTACGTGCTAGCTGTCTCCCACATTTATTATAATATCTGTAACTACTTAAGGCACATGTATGTTGATATGAACTATGAGATGCTTCCAAGAGCTCTAAGGCCCCTTTCACATTGAGGCATTAGAAAAACACTCTAAAAACGCCTAGTGCTATAGGCGCGTTTTTATCGTGTTTTTGCCAGGTTGGCGCTAAAAATAAAGAGTTGGCATTAGCTTACAACCCCACCCCCTTACATCACATCCTGTGAACTTCCTATAATTTCATAGGGAAGAGAACGAACAGGAAGAAGATGGAGTATTTGGAGCTGCTGTTGATGTTTGTGCTACTTGTTTGGGAACATATCCTCAAACAGAGACTGCAACGTCACTTTTGGGTTCATCCCATCCAACAAATGCACTCTGACAGAGGACAATTTGTGCTGCTCTATCAGCACCTGAGCATGCACCCTGATAAGTTCTGAAATTACACTCGGATGAGCATTGAAACTTAAGTCACAATATCCCATTTCCCTAATCCCAGTCCTGGTAGTCCCAAACCCCCAACCCTAACCCTAATCCCAGGCCCTATAGTCCCAAACCCACAACCCTAACCCTAATCCCTGTCCCTATAGTCCCAAACCCCCAACCCTAACCCGAATCCCGGTCCCGGTAGTCCCAAACCCCCTACCCTAATCCACTCCTGTTAGTCCCAAACCCTAACCCTAATCCTGGTAGTCCCAAACCACCAACCCTAACCCTAATCCCAGTCCTTTTATTTCCAAACCCCCAACCATAACCCTAATCCAAGTCCCTATAGTCCCAAACCCCCAGCCCTGACCCTAGTCCCATTCCTGTTAGTCCCAAACCACCAACCCTAATCCCAGTAGTCCCAAACCCCAACACTAACAATAATCCCAGTCCCTATAGTTCTTAACCCCCAACCCTAACCCTAATCCCAGTCCCGGTAGTCCCAAACCACCAACTATAGCCCTAATCACAGTCCTTTTAGTTCCAAACCCCCAACCCTCACCCTAATCCTGGTCCCTAAAGTCCCAAACCCCAACCCTAAACCTAATCCCAATTCTGTTAGCCCCAAACCCCAAACCTAACCCTAATCCCAGTCCCGGTAGTAACAAACCCTAACCCTAATCCCAGTACTTTTAGTTCCAAACCCCAAACCTAACCCTAATCCTGGAAGTCCCAAACCCCCAAACCTAACCCTAATCCTGGTCCCGGTAGTCCCAAATCCCCAACTCTGATTCCAGTCCTGTTAGTCCCAAAATCAAAGGACCCCAGGGGGTCAGTGCCCTTTTTAAAGACAACAAAAGAAAAGCCCCCCAATAAAAAGATGGCATAAAGAACATATAGTGTGTCACAACAGTGTCCTCTGCCCCTTCACATCACTTCCCATCACACAAAACAGTAGTATCCTCTGCCTCCCTTCACATCAACCCCCCCACAGTAGTGTCCCCTGTCACCCACAGCAGTGTCCTCAGCCCCGGTTCACATCACTCCCCCACTGTAGTGTCCTCTTCCCCCCAATTGAATTGGTCTCTGCCCTCTTCACATCACCCCCCACTCAAGTGTAGTGTCCTCCACCTCTCTACAAAAAGTGGGGTATTATGTCCATTTTCAATATGTGAATCCACCGAACCATGAATATGGATTAGAATTATATTTTTTAAGATCTTGTAGAGTACGTTGCATAAGAGGGACAATATTTGTCGAATATAGATGGGTTGGATCTGAAGGAATATTCATTCCTAAATATTTTAGTGTAGAGGAGCAGAATCTAAACGAAAAATGATTTTTCAGCTTTATCACTTGATGTGGTGAAAGTGACACATTAAGAATTTCCGATTTTGATACATTTACCTTGAAATTATGCAAGACTCCAAAACGCTGAAATTCAGATAGAATAGAAGGCATAGAGATATGTGGATTGGTAACATAGAGTAACAGATCATCAGCAAACAGGGCAAGTTTTATTTCCTGCTGATCTATCCTTATGTCAGTGATAGAGGGATTCTGTTTAATTGCCATTGCTAAGTGCTCCATTTCTAGAACATAAAGTAAAGGAGACAGAGGGCTCCCCTGGTGAGAACCATTTTGGATAGGGAATCTTGTAGTCAATGATCCATTGTTCCTTATTCTAGCCTTAGGGTTAGAACATAGCGCTAAAATCTTAATATGCAAATTTGGGCCCATCCCTATTTGCCTCAAAGAATGCTCAAGGAAAGACCACCCAACCCGATCAAAAGCCATCTCCGCATCGACCGAAGAAAGGCATGCTGGAATTTTAGCTGTTTGGGCATAGCCCATAAGTAAGAACATTTTTATCGTATTGTCACGGGTTTCTCCTGCTTGAACAAAGCCGGCCTGGTCTTTATGTACCAGGCTCGGAATAAGAGATTGGTGACATGATGCAATCAATTTGGTGCACATTTTTATGTCTACTCCAATTAAAGATAATGGACGATAGCTGGAGCACAATGTTAGATCCTTATCAGGTTTAGAAATCAAAGTAATATGGGCTTCTAGTGTTTGAGTCGGAAATGGAATTGAATACCTGGAGCATAAATGGGGACAAATATTCTTTATATGTTTTATAGAATTTTGGGGTAAATCCATCTGGGCCAGGACTCTTACCTGATGGAATATCCAAATTTACTCCCAATAATTCCTCACTTGAGAAAGGATAATCCAATAATTTCTTATAATCGGCGTCTTATGTTGGAATAGCACTTTATTGTACATAGTCTTCAATGCAATGAGTATTAGATCCCATATCTTCCAAAAATGATGGTTGAGCCAGATTATAAATTGCTGAAAAATATTCCATGAATGTTTGTTGAAAACATTGTGGATCTGAGGTAATTCCCCCAACAACTTCCTAATACTAGCAATAAAGGTCTGAGGAGGATGGGGATGTAGTGTACATGCTAGCTGTCTCCCACATTTATTCCAATATCTGTAACTACTTAAGGCACATGTATGTTGATATGAACTATGAGATGCTTCCAAGAGCTCTAAGGCCCCTTTCACATTGAGGCGTTAGAAAAACACTCTAAAAAACGCCTAGTGCTATAGGTGCGTTTTTATCGTGTTTTGCCACATTGGCGCTAAAAATAAAGCGTTGGCATTAGCTTACAACCCCACCCCCTTACATCACATCCTGTGAACTTCCTATTATTTCATAGGGAAGAGAGCGAACAGGAAGAAGATGGAGTATTTGGAGCTGCTGTTGATGTTTGTGCAACTTGTTTGGGAACATATCCTCAAACAGAGACCACAATGTCACTTTAGGGTTCATCCCATCCAACAAATGCACTCCGACAGAGGACAATTTGTGCTGCTCTATCAGCACCTGAGAGTGCACCCTGATAAGTTCTGAAATTACACTTGGATGAGCATTGAAACTTAAGTCACAATATCCCATTTCCCTAATCCCAGTCCTGGTAGTCCCAGAACCCCAACCCTAACCCTAATCCCAGTCCCTATAGTCCCAAACCCACAACCCTAACCCTAATCCCAGTCCCAATAGTCCCAAACCCTCAACCCTAACCCGAATCCAGGACCCGGTAATCCCAAACCCCCAACCCTAATCCAGTTCTGTTAGTCCCAAACCCCAACCCTAATCCTGGTAGTCCCAAACCACCAACCCTAACCCTAATCCCAGTCCGTTTAGTTCCGAAACCCCAACCATAACCCTAATCCCAGTCCCTATAGTCCCAAACGCCCAGCCCTAACCCTAGTCCCATTTCTGTTAGTCCCAAACCACCAACCCTAATCCCAGTATTCCCAAACCCCCAACACTAACAATAATCCCAGTCCCTATAGTCCCAAATCCCCAACCCTAACCCTAATCCCAGTCCCGGTAGTCCCAAACCAACAACTATAACCCTAATCCCAGTCCTTTTAGTTCCAAACCCCCAACCCTCACCCTAATCCCGGTCCCTATATTCCCAAACCCCCAACCCTAACCCTAATTCCAGTCCTGTTAGTCCCAAACCCCCAACCCTAACCATAATCCTAGTCCTTTTAGTTTCAAACCCCCAACCCTAATCCTGGTCCTAGTAGTCCCTAACCCCCAACCCTAACCCTAATCCCAGTCCTTTTAGTTCCAAAACCAAAACCCTAACCCTAACCCCGGTCCCTAAAGTCCCAAACCCCAACCCTAAACCTAATCCCAATTCTGTTAGCCCCAAACCCCAAACCTAACCCTAATCCCAGTCCCAGTAGTAACAAACCCTAACCCTAATCCCAGTACTTTTAGTTCCAAACCCCAAACCTAACCCTAATCCTGGTAGTCCCAAACCCCCAACCCTAACCCTAATCCTGGTCCCAGTAGTCCCAAACCCCAACCCTAATTCCAGTCCTGTTAGTCCCAAAATCAAAGGACCCCAGGGGGGCAGTGCCCTTTTTAAAGACAACAAAAGAAAAGCCCCCCAATAAAAAGATGGCATAAAGAACATATAGTGTGTCACAACAGTGTCCTCTGCCCCTTCACATCACTTCCCATCACACAAAACAGTAGTATCCTCTGCCTCCCTTCACATCAACCCCCCCACAGTAGTGTCCCCTGTCACCCATAGCAGTGTCCTCAGCCCCAGTTCACATCACTCCCCCACTGTAGTGTCCTCTTCCCCCCAATTGAATTGGTCTCTGCCCTCTTCACATCACCCCCCCACCCAAGTGTAGCTTCCTCCACCCCCCTACAAAAAGTGGGGTATTATGTCCATTTTCAATATGTCAATCCTCCCGAACCATGAATATGGATTAGAATTATATTTTTAAGATCTTGTAGAGTATGTTGCATAAGAGGGACAATATTTGTCGAATATAGATGGGTTGGATCTGAAGGAATATTCATTCCTAAATATTTTAGTTTAGAGGAGCAGAATCTAAACGAAAAATGATTTTTCAGCGTTATCACTTGATGTGGTGAAAGTGACACATTAAGAATTTCCAATTTTGATACATTTACCTTGAAATTACGCAAGACTCCAAAACGCTGAAATTCAGATAGAATAGAAGGCATAGAGATATGTGGATTGGTAACATAGAGTAACAGATCATCAGCAAACAGGGCAAGTTTTATTTCCTGCTGATCTATCCTTATGCCAGTGATAGAGGGATTCTGTTTAATTGCCATTGCTAAGTGCTACATTTCTAGAACATAAAGTAAAGGAGACAGAGGGCACCCCTGGTGAGAACCATTTTGGATAGGGAAATTTGTAGTCAATGATCCATTGTTCCTTATTCTAGCCTTAGAGTTAGAATATAGCGCTAAAATCTTAATATGCAAATTTGGGCCCATCCCTATTTGCCTCAAAGAATGCTCAAGGAAAGACCACCCAACCCGATCAAAAGCCATCTCCGCATGGAAGGCATGCTGGAATTTTAGCTGTTTGGGCATAGCCCATAAGTAAGAACGTTTTTATTGTATTGTCACGGGTTTCTCTTCCTTGAACAAATCCGGCCTGGTCTCTATGTACCAGGCTCGGAATAAGAGCACAATGTTAGATCCTTATCAGGTTTAGGAATCAAAGTAATATGGGCTTCCAGTGTTTGAGTCGGAAATGGAATTCAATACCTGGAGCATAAATGGGGACAAATATTCTTTATATGTTTTATAGAATTTTGGGGTAAATCCATCTGGGCCAGGACTCTTACCTGATGGAATATCCAAATTTACTCCCAATAATTCCTCACTTGAGAAAGGATAATCCAATAATTTCTTATAATCGGCGTCTAATGTTGGAATAGCACTTTCTTGTACATAGTCTTCAATGCAATGAGTATTAGATCCCATATCTTCCAAAAATGATGGTTGAGCCAGATTATAAATTGCTGAAAAATATTCCATGAATGTTTGTTGAAAACATTGTGGATCTGAGGTAGTTCCCGTTAACAACTTCCTAATACTAGCAATAAAGGTTTGAGGAGGATGGGGATGTAATGTACATGCTAGCTGTCTCCCACATTTATTCCAATATCTGTAACTACTTAAGGCACATGTATGTTTATATGAACTATGAGATGCTTCCAAGAGCTCTAAGGCCCCTTTCACATTGAGGCATTAGAAAAACACTCTAAAAATGCCTAGCGCTATAGGCGCATTTTTATCGTGTTTTTGCCATGTTAGCGCTAAATATAGCTATAACGCCCATGTATTTTTATAGCGCTTTTAAAGCATTGGCATTAGCTAACAACCCCACCCCCTTACATCACATCCTGTGCACTTCCTGTTATTTCATAGGGAAGAGAGCGAACAGGAAGAAGATGGAGTATTTGGAGCTGCTGTTGATGTTTGTGCTACTTGTTTGGGAACATATCCTCAAACAGAGACCGCAACGTCACTTTTGGGTTCATCCCATCCAACAAATGCACTCCGACAGAGGACAATTTGTGTTTCTCTATCAAGACCTGAGAGTGCACCCTGATAAGTTCCGAAATTACACTCGGATGAGCATTGAAACTTAACTCACAATATCCCAGTCCCCTAATCCCAGTGTCAGTAGTCCAAAACCCCCAACCCTAACCCTAATCCAGGTCCCAGTAGTCCCATACCCCCAACCCTAACCCTAATTCCAGCCCTGTTAGTCCCAAACCCCAACCCTCACCCTAATCCTGGTAGTCCCAAACCACCAACCCTAACCCTAATCCCAGTCCTTTTAGTTCCAAACCCCAAACCCTAACCCTAATCCCAGTCCCTATAGTCCCAACCCCCCAGCCCTAACCCTAACCCAGTCCCAAACCACAAACCCTAATCCCGGTAGTCCCTAACCCCCAACACTAACAATAATCCCAGTCCCTATAGTCCCAAACCCCACAACCTAACCCTAATCCCAATCCCAGTAGTCCCAAACCACCTAATCCCAGTCTGTTTAGCTTCAAACCCCCAACCCTCATTCTAATCCCGTTCCCTATAGTCCCAAACCCTCAACCCTAACCCTAATTCCAGTCCTGTTAGTCCTAAACCCCCAACCCTAACCATAATCCCAGTCCTTTTAGTTTCAAACCCCCAACCCTAATCCTGGTCCTAGTAGTCACAAACCCCCAAACCTAACCATAATCCCAGTCCTTTTAGTTCCAAACCCTAAACCCTAACCATAATCCTGGTCCCTATAGTCCCAAACACCAAACCTAAACCTAATCCCAGTCCTGTTAGTCCCAAACCCCAACCCTAACCCTAATTCCAGTCCCGGTAATAACAAACCCTAACCCTAATCCCAGTACTTTTAGTTCCAAACCCCAACCTTAACCCTAATCCCAGTCCCAGTAGTCCCAAACCCCCAACCCTAACCCTAATCCCAGTCCTTTTAGTTCCAAACCCCAACACTCACCCTAATCCCGGTCCCTAGAGTCTCAAACCCCCAACCCTATCCCTAATCCCAGTCCTGTTAGTCCCAAACCCCCAACCCTAACCCTAATCCTAGTCCCGGTAGTCCCAAACCACCAACCCAAACCCTAATCCCAGTCCTTTTAGTTCCAAACCCCCAACCCTAACCCTAATTCCGGTCCCGGTAGTCCCAAACCCCAAACCTAACCCTAATCCCAGTCCTTTTAGTTCCAAACCCCCAACCCTAACTCTAATCCCTGTCCCTACAGTCCCAAATGCCCAACCCTAACCCTAATCCCAGTCCTGTTAGTCCCAAACCCCCAACCCTAACCCTAATCCTGGTCCCGGTAGTCCCAAAACCCCAACCCTAACCCTAACCCCAGTCCTTTTAGTTCCAAACCCCAACCCTAACCCTAATCCCTGTCCCTATAGTCCCAAACCCCCAACCCTAACCCTAATCCCAGTCTTGTTAGTCCCAAACCCCTACCCTAACCCTAATCCTGGTCCCAGGAAGTCCCAAACCCCCAACCCTAACCCTAATCCCAGTCCTTTTAGTTCCAAACCCCCAACCCTAACCCTAATCCCAGTCCCGGTAGTCCCAAACCCCAACCCTAACCCTAATCCCTGTCCTTTTAGTTCCAAACCCCCAACCCTAACCCTAATCCCTGTCCCTATAGTCCCAAATGCCCTACCCTAGCCCTAATCCCAGTCCTGTTATTCCCAAACCCCCAACCCTAACCCTAATCCCGGTCCTGGTAGTCCCAAAACCCCAACCCTAACCCTAATCCCAGTCCTTTTAGTTCCAAACCCCCAACCCTAAACCTAATCCTGGTCCCAGTAGTCCCAAACCCACAACCCTACAGTCCCAGTAGTTTGCATTGGGTTCTGGTTAGCAAAGTATTGTTAGGTTGGACTTAGCATGATAGGGTTTACTTTTGTGTTAAGAAAGGTTTACAGAGCATAGGGTTAGGTTACACGAGTAGGGTTAAGTTTGGTTAGTATAGAAAAATGGTTAAAGTTAGCATAGTGGTAAGTTAGGTTAGCATATAATATGGGTTAGCTTTGGATAGAATGGGTCAATAGTTTAGTAGTGTTAACAACTGATCTATTTCCTTCACTAGATTTGACTTTCTTCTTGAGCTGTTGCACCTGCCTTGTTGAGACAGGATACCAATTGCAAAGATGCAATAACACCATGCGAACGTTTACTTGTAACACTGAGGTAATATATATGATGAATCGATCTGTTCACATGTAAACTCATATTACAAAAACAAACACAACTCTTTGCAAAACTGTATACATTTATTATAAATGTATTCGTGTTTCAAACATAACAGCTCAACATGTGCATAAACAAATATATATTAAAACTTTATTAACAAATGTATTCAATATATATTCATAACTTTATTCTATATATATATATAACTAAGAAATGTATGTATTTTATTACGATCATAACATATGATAACTTTAGTAGCATATTTATTCAATATTTATAACTAAATGTATTTTTTATTGTAAACATCAAACTTAACTGAACAAACAATAAACTACAGGTCTTGATAACAGGGTGGTAGAGGGTGTGGATCCTCTCGAGGGGGAGGAGGGGGATGTTGGGTTGGTGGTCGATAGAGGGGCATGTCAAACAGCCCTCCCTGAAAAAGGACATTGTTGCAGTGAGGAGGCAAGGGCACTTGACTTGGTCCTGTTATCGGTGGGTATGACATGATACGGTTGTCATAGGATGTTCCATAACCTTTGTGATGGTTTGGATCGGGAAGCTCAAATGATTGTGAGCGTACAGATCTTGATCCGGACCTTTGTTGGTATGATTGTATAAGTCTAATCATATCAATCCTTATATCACATTGCAAACCCTGGTCAACTTTCTCCATTTGAGGGATAAAACTTCTTGAGAAGGAGGCAATTTCTCCTACTTCCTTTTTTTGAGACATAATAAGGCTTTTAACAACGTCAATGAACTCATGGGTTTGTTGTGCTTTGTTCTTGGGTCTGGGTCTGGATCTTGATTTGTCCTTTTCATGTGTGGCTCCGCTGGTTCCGGTGCATTTTCAGCATCTTCTTCATCAAAGAGCAATTGAGTCTCGTCAATATGTTCGACATCTTCTTGTGTCTGATCAGCCTCCTCATCAGTATCCGAGCTCATATTGCTCTTATTCTTAAATACTTCTGTCATAAACATTATTAAACCATCTACATTTGAGTATACTTACTGTCTCTGCTGCATCACGGGCTTCAAAAATTGGAGCTCAGCATAATGACAATAAACGCGGCTAGACTTGCCACTAGAACCACTTCTTGTATTCAGTTGCTTAACCACTTGCTTACTGAGAACTTAAACCCACCTCCTATCCAGACCAATTTTCAGCTTTCAGCGCTGACGCACTTTGAATGACAATTGCACGGTCATACAACACTGTACCCAAATGAAATTTGTATCATTTTTTCACCACAAATAGAGCTTTCTTTTGGTGGTATTTGATCACCTCTGCAGTTTATACTTTTTGTTAAAAAAATGTAAAAATCTGAATTTAAAAAAAAAGAAAAAAATATTTTATATTTTGTTATAAAAAATTTAAAACAGGTAATTTTTCTCCTTCATTGATGTACGCTGATGAGGCGGCAGTGATGGGCACTGATAGGTGGCAGTGATGGGCACTGATGGGTTTCAGTGATGGGCACTGATCAGTTACACTGATACGCAGCACTGCTAGGTGGCACTGATTGGCACTACTGGTGGGCATTGATAGCTGGCACTTGTGAGCATTGATAGGTGGCACTTGTGGGCACTGTTATGTGGCACTGTGGGCACTGTTAGGTGGCACTGTTCCCTGTTTCCCCAAAAATAAGACCTAGTGTGATTGTCGGTGATGGCTGCAATATAAGCCATACCCGACAAATAAGCCCTAGTTAAAGTCCTTGTAGGCCTTATTTCCAGGGTAGGGCTTATTTTCAGGGAAACAGGGTAGGGCCTATTTGGGGCGTAGGGCTTATATTGCAGCCATCACCGACAATCACGCTAGGTCTTATTTTTGGGGAAACAGGGTAGGTGGCAGTGATGAGGCAGATGTGCCTCTTCCACTTCAGGACCAATGTCCCTCACATCTGAGCCGGTGATCGGCTTTTTTTTCTACTCACACTGTCAGCGTGAGTAGAAAAAAAAAAGATTACCGATCTTTTGTTTACATCATGTGATCAGCTGTCATTGGCTGACAGCTGATCACATGGTAAGGGGCCGGGACCGGCCCCTTACTTGGATAAGTGATCACCCAAGTCTCAGTGGCTCGGTGATCACAGCGCGCTCGGCGCGTGCCCTGCAGCGCGCGCATAAGGCATGCACAGGGCGTGCGCAGGGCGCGTGCACAGGGGAGGCCATCATATGACGGCCTCCCAGGAATTCAGGTCCACGCTGTGGCCATCATTCGGCCATAGCACAGATGTCAAGTGGTCAATGTACTCCCTCTGAAAAATATTTCTCATCGTTTTCCATCTTAGCTTTAGCATTCATACTGAAAGATAAAATTCATTGTTTGTTTTATTTACAGATATCTTGCCACAGGAAATACTTACACATCACTCGGTTGAATTGATGAATTGATGATAGGCAACTCCTATCCTCATATTGATTAGTGGTTCCAAATTAATAATAACTACTGCAGTAGGGAACAGACACAAAAGATACGCTCAGCATCTTTCCAAATTACTGTTCTGCTTTATTATGACGCAATTGAAGGTTTTTATGCACATGATTACGTAGGTATCACATTAATATTACAATTGTACGTTTATGGTAACAAGGGGCGTTACATAGGCAGGCTTATTCTAATCAGGACTCAAAAGAATGTAAACATTTACTGAAAACATTATTAGTGCCGTGTGCACAGTGAGGGCAGAGTGCAATACATACAAAATACAATACAATTATATACAGAACTTACAAATTTCCATTACAGTCTCCCCTCTTTTGATCAATATTTTGATCACTAACCATACCTGCTATCACCTTTAACCTGGAACCTCCACACGCTTAGGTGGAGGTAGTCTTGGCCAAAGAGGCAAAAAACTCTATTGTAGAGAAAATAATAGCTGAGCAACTTTTTCATTACCAAATGACTTTTCATTGTGAAAAACAAATGATTGATAAGACATATTTACAGAGTACTGGCTGTACACTCCTGTGGCCAGAATGGCCTTCTAGCTTAATTGTTGGCATGCTGACTTATCAGCATATGTAAACACAGACAATTTTACATATAATGGAAGACATACAAAAGACAAATATGACTTCAACATGGCTAAACTATTTTTCTAAACTATTTTTCAAATATATATATCCCTTACAATTAAAGTAATTGAATCAAAAAGTACCCTAGACTGTGATCACAAGAGGGAAACAAATCAAACAGAGATTTCTTTAATTTAGTCATTTTTGCAGTGTCTGGTGTGGATCCAGGTGACTTTTCCTTCAAGTTTTGCAAAAACTGTACATGAAATAGATGCTGTATTGAGTCTCCAAACATTTCCTTATATATATGTCTCTTAACAATCCAAAAGTCACCTGGCTTTAGTTTTAGATCCTTCCAAACTTTTAGGATCTGGAATTGGGGAGAAAACACATAAATGAGTTTGTCAAAAACCTTAAAAGATCAGCAACATTCTCTATGAGATCCGAATTAAGGACTTCAGCTGCTGAGACAAAATATAAGCAAGTGAGTAACACACTCCCAAACCAAATCCCATAGGGAGAGAGTCCAACATCCCCCTTAGGGGCTTCATAAAATATAAGAAAACATTCAGGCAAAAGTTTTCTAGTTTCTTACTTTACTTTGTCTGATACATTGTAGACAGTAAGGGGTGTAAAAATAAAACCTCAAAACTTCTAGTAAGGACTCTCCTATAAAAAATGATTTCCTCTGTTACTCTCTGTACTTTCTGGCACTCTATATTTACAAACTACTTCTGATAACACTTTTTACTGTGGCCTTTGCAGTAGCATTTGCCACTGGACATCCAAAAAACATGTCCATACAGACAAAATGCATACTCGTAAGATCCTAACTTGGGCATCTGGATATATCTTTTATGTAATCTCTGGGAGGGATGTTCAGCTTTTGGTAACACCTTTGGTAACAGGTAAAACAAGAAGTGGTGTGTTATAAAAACAACTGTGGAGAACCCTGGCTCTATCCCATGCTCATTTACTAAGGCAGCCATAACTGCTTGTGACTCATGACACGGTCCATGTGTCAAGCTGAAGGGAAAAGAGTGGCTGGCAGACATAAATGATCACCTTTTCCAAAGTCCTGTTTCATAAGAAGTTGCCCCCTGTGGACCACTTGTTCTTCTCGTTCTGGGGTCCTTAAAGTTGAATTATTAATCCCAGCTATACTGGGCCAGAACTAGGGTGGAATCTGTGAGTTGCACAGACTCATCAAGTGTCCGGGGCTGTAAATGCAGCATCCTTAGTCACCTGGTCTGCTTCCATGTGTGAAAGTTAATATGGCTACCTCAGCAAGAACCTGGAAGGCTGAAAACAGCCGATCAAATTAACTTAGCATGCTTTATTGGTTTACCTGCCGAAGTAAAAACAAACTTCTGGCCCTTCAAATGGAACCAAAAGCTCTCTATATCTCGACTATCTATATAAATATACACTCTTTTTACAGCTCACAGGCTTTGCTAAAACATGGAGCTCTGTTTCTTGAGCTGGGGAAAAAGGATCCAATGACTTTGAATACAGAGTATCCTTCTGGGTGATAAACTGCATACTCAAATCTACAAAAAATTAAATATCTGGGTCTTCAGGGAGTGTGTCCCGCACTGGACTCACAGCAGCTGATTCCTACACCATCAATTTAACACATGTGTCTTTTCCTTTCTTTTGAATAAATGTACGCATTTGTCATGGTTAGATTTGTACATAAACAAACTCATATTTTAAACCTTTCATTAAACAAACATTTAGTTAGCTGTATATTTGCTGTGCAGAATGTCGGACCATTAAAAATTAAATGTTTGACCAAAACAATATCTAACTTTGTCTAATAGCACCTTTGCATAAAAGCTGCAGCTCTGATATATCGGGGTGAACCCTTCATTACTGGGTCCAGCTTGCATAAATATATTACAATGGCTTGTTTTCTGTCACGCTATTTGTGTAAGAACTCCAGTTTCATGTTTCAAAAGACAACTTTTTCCTGGCAATATTATAATAAATGATAACAATACCCTGCGGTCATGGAGAGATGTCCATAAATCCAAAATTATTCTTCTGCTTATACCACTGTACTTACAAGGAAAAGGGGCACATCATTTCACAATCCACACATTCTGCTTTGGATTTCAAAAATAAAAATAAATAAAAACAAAAGGACCAATCTGTATGATGGACCAGAAAGCATCAAAAACTATAAAACAACTGGCTGCAGATGACATCTATCCTAACAGGGTGTGTGGACTTGATGTGATGGGTCTGTTGTATTTAAATTTTATTTATAACAACTCTCACATCATGGACTGACATCAAGTTATTATCAAGAACCTTGAAATTTCATTTTTGTAGAAGAACTTCTTATGTATCCCATCCATCTTGGCTTTGTTAAATATTATGGCAGCTTTATTCAAAATAACAACCTCATCTTAATCTTTTTTTCTCTCAATAAGGGCTTATTGTATAAATTTAAAATTACAAAATTGTTATCTTAATCTAAATTAATCCCATTTTTACAAATTTCCCCAATAACCTGAATTTCATTTCCAACCAAAGGTTGTCTAAACCAGTTTCATTATATCTATATAATTGTTAAACTCATATTAGAAATTAATACTCATTATTACTTAATTTTACTTAATTTCCCTTTTTTAAATGCACTGTTTCCACTATCAAAGGATATTCAATTTGTGTAATACACGGTTAAATGTAACCTTCATTTTACCATGTTTGGAAAACAGATTCAAAATAATTGTGATCACATTGTTTACCATTAGATTCGTTAACCCGGCACATTTTGTTATAAATGTTTTGTCTAAAAAACAGAAATTGGCATGGAGTCCTTCCAGCTTATCACTGACCACATTCTTTCAGGAGAGCACAAAGGAGGGGGTCACATCTGCGTACATGACACACACAAGCAATAGAACTAAAGGTCCCAGCATTCGCACACACATACACCAATATCTCTCTAAAATCGCTTACATTTTTCCCATTTGTACACAACACATGCATATCATTCTCTCACTTTCTTTTAACTCTTTAATATTTCCCTGCCTAAATTCTGCTTTCCTTATTTTGTTTAAATAACTTTTATATCTAGCTTCTATGATTCTATGATCAGATGGGGAGCCACAGTGCTCATCCCATCTTCCCTCTCTGACAACATATAAGGTATTCTGTTTTACCTCTCATTTCTCTGTTTCTGACTTTTACTAGTTGTAGTGCCTGATCCCAAATTCATCCCACAACTTAACATGAAAATGTCCCTTTCTGTCTAGTGTTAATGTCACCCTTGATCCATCCTGTTCACATAGATAGCTGTTTCTCTAGCTGTTTACTCTGCATGATTCTTAGTCCCTGTGGACCTTGGTAACCCAGTTACCCAATGTGGATCCCTGTCCACTTTAACCATTAATCTAGGGGCTCAGTATAGGCGGAACCGCACCTTCGGTTCACATATAGCGCTCCTCTTGCGCTGGGCATTTTTGAGGGTCTCTTACCCTTCATTCCCTTACTTAATTCAATGCCCATAATGACTGGCCAGTCTTCTCTCTACTTGTGCCTATACCCTCTTGCCTCTAAACTACTTTATCTAGCAGATGTACTACATATACCTGTGAACAGTACTATTCTTCCCTTTCTTATCTATAACAATCCAATGGACAATAGACAGGGACAACATAACATATAACCACCAATCAATACAGTTCGATTAAGGGGAGTAAAATAGGTACCCTTTGTCCCGAAAATGCCTTACCGATCAAGGAAGTCTGATAACTCAAATGTAAGCAAAAGGCTTACCTCAGCCGGCTGATTATCAGAAATTCCCGGATCGTCTCAAGCTCCTCGTTTCGGATACTCAGGGTCACCTGGAATCCCCTCCTGGCTAGCTCGCCATGCATGACTCGGTTGAATTGATGATAGGCAACTCCTATCCTCATATTGATTAGTGGTTCCAAATTAATAATAACTACTGCAGTAGGGAACATACACAAAAGGTACGCTCAGCATCTTTCCAAATTACTGTTCTGCTTTATTATGACGCAATTGAAGGTTTTTATGCACATGATTACGTAGGTATCACATTAATATTACAATTGTACGTTTATGGTAACAAGGGGCGTTACATAGGCAGGCTTATTCTAATCAGGACTCAAAAGAATGTAAACATTTACTGAAAACATTATTAGTGCCGTGTGCACAGTGAGGGCAGAGTGCAATACATACAAAATACAATACAATTATATACAGAACTTACAAATTTCCATTACACTTACACATCACTACAGTATGAATTTTGCATTGGAATATCAACCATTGGTGATATTATAAAGCAAGCATGTGATGCAATCTGGAATCTGAGAAATACATTCATGCCTATTCCAAAGAGAAATGGGATGATGTTGCCATATAATTTGGCACGGGAGAGAGATGGCATACATTTTGAAGCCACATTGGCACACAATATGGAACCCGTTGATTTCCCTCATGTTCGTGGTCCGAGAGTGAGTTTCACAATAAGGGATGAGTTTGCTGACTATTTTTTGAGCCCTGCAGGTGCACTAAATTGGCAAGGAGATATGATCTAACCCTTTAAAAATATGCAATTTAGAGGTTTTATTACATTTCTTGGTACATATTCTTTCAACTTGTTATTTGTCTGTTTATATTTAGTGAGATTAGAGACTTCTGCTATCATATTTTGTTTATGAATTGACTGCAAGCATGTTATAATAAATAAAATTGATAATCATTTTGTGAGTCGTTAATAGCTCATTTATAATTACTACATCAAAACAAATATCAATACAATTATGGTTAGGGTTGGGGGTTTGGGACTATAGGGACTGGGATTAGGGTTAGGAGATTTGGACTACTGGGAGTAAGATTAGGGTTAGGATTAGGGATTTGGGACTATAAGGTCTGGGATTAGGGTTAGGGTTAGGGGTTTGGGACTATAGGGACTGGGATTAGGGTTAGGGGTTTGGAACTATCGGGACCAGAATAAGGGTTAGGGTTGGGGGTTTGGGACTATTGGGAGTGGGATTAGGGTTAGGGTTCAGGGTTTGGAACTATAGGGACCAGAATAAGGGTTAGGGTTGGGGGTTTGGGACTATTGGGAGTGGGATTAGGGTTAGGGGTTTGGGACTATAGGGATCAGGATTAGGTTTAGGGGTTTGGGACTATAGGGCTCGAGGTTAGGGTTGGGGGTTTGGGACTACTTGGAGTGGGATAAGGGTTGGGGGTATGGGACTACTGGGAGTGGGATTAGGGTTAGGGTTAGGGGTTTGGGACTATAAGGACCAGGATTAGGGTAAGGGGTTTGGGACTATAGGGGCTGGGATTAAGGTTAGGGGTTTGAGACTACTGGGAGTGGGATTATGGTTAGGGTTAGGGGTTTGGGAATAAAGGGACCAGGATTAGCTAAGATTAGGGGTTTTTGACTATAGGAACTGGGATTAGGTTTAGGGTTAGGGGCTTGGGACTATAGGGACTGGGATTAGGGCTAGGTGTTTGGGACTATAGGGACCAGGATTATGGTTAAGGGTAGCGGGTTTGGGACTATAGGGACTGGGATTATTGTTGGGATAAGGGGTTTGGGACTATAGGGACTGGGATTAGGGTTAGGGGTTTGGGACTATGGGGACCGGGATCAGGGTTAGGGTTGGGGGTTTGAGACTACTAGGAGAGGGATTTGGGTAAGGGTTAGGTGTTTGGGGCTATAGGGATGGGATGAGGGTAAAGAGTAGTGGGGTTTGGGACTAAAGAGACCGGAATTAGGGTTAGGCATTTGGGACTATAATGGGCCTGGGATTAGGGTTAAGTTTAGGGGTTTGGGACTATAGGGACCAGGATTAGGGTTAGTATTAGGGGTTTGGGACTATAGAGACTGGGATTATAATTAGGGGTTTGGGACTACTTGGAGTGGGATTGGGGTCAGGGGTTTGGGACTATAGGGACCGGGATAAGGATTAGGGGTTTGGGACTATATAGACCGGGATTAGGGTTAGGGTTGGGGTTTGGGACTACTGGGAGTGGGATTAGGGTTAGGGGTTTGGGACTACTGGGAGTGGAATTAGGGTTAGGGGTTTGTGACTATAGGGACCAGGATTAGTTAGGGTTAGGGCTTTGGGACTATAGAGACTGGAATTAAGTTTAGAGTTAGGTGTTTGGGACTATAAGGATCAGGATTAGGGTTAGTGGTTTGGGACTATAGTGACCGGGATTACACTTAAGGGTAGCAAGTTTGGGACTATAGGCACCAGGATGAGGGTTAGGAGTTTGGGACTGGGATTAGGGTTATGAGTAGCGGGTTTAGGACTATATGGACTGGGATTCGGGTTGGGGTTAGGGGTGTGAGACTATAGGGATGGGATTAGGGTTAAGGGTAGAGGTTTGGGACTAAAGGGACCGGGATTGGGGTTAGGGGTTAGGGACTATAGGGACCGGGATTAGGGTTATGGGACTATGAGGACTTGGATTAGGGTTAGTGATTTGGGACTATAGGGACCGGGATTAGGGTTATAAGTAGCTGGTTTAGGACCATATGGACCAGGATTCGGGTTGGGGTTAGGGGTGTGGGACTATAGGGATGGGATTAGGGCTATGAGTAGAGATTTGGGACTAAAGGGACCGGGATTAGGGTTAGGGGTTGGGTACTATAGGGACCAGGATCAGGGTTAGGGGTTTAGGACTAAAGGGACTAGGATTAGGGTCAGGGGTTTGGGACTATAGGGACTGGGATTAGGGTTACAGGTTTGGGACTATAGAGACTGGGATTAAGGTTAGGGGTTTGGGACTATAGGAACCAGGATTATGGTTAGGGTTGGGACTACTGGGAGTGGAATTAGGGTAAGGGTTAAGGGTTTGGGACTATAGGGATGGGATTAGGGTTAAGGGTAGCAGGTTTGGGACTATAGGGACTGGGATAAGGGTTAGGGGTTTGGGACTATAGGGACTGAGATTAGGATTAGGGGTTTGGGACTATAGGGATGGGGATTAGGGTTAGGGTTAGGGGTTTGTGACTATAGGGACCTGGATTAGGGTTAAGGTTGGGGGTTTGGGACTACTGGTATTGGGATTAGGGTAATGGTTTGGGAATATAGGGATGGGATTAGGGTTAGGGTAGTGGGTTTGGGACTACTGTGACAGGAATTAGGGTTAGGGTTAGGGGTTTGGAACTATAAGGACCTGTATTAGGGTTAAAGGTAGAGGGATGGGACTTTGGAGATCGGGATTAGGGTTAGGGTTTGGGACAATATGGACCGGGACTAGGGTTAGGGTTATGGGTTTGGGACTATAGAGACTAGGATTAGGGTTAGGGGTTTGTGACTATAGGGACTGGGATTAGGGTTAGGGATGGGGGTCATGGACTTCTAAGAGTGGGATTAGGGTTAGGGGTTAGGGACTACTGGGAGTGGGATTAGGGTTAGGAGTTTGGGACTACTGGGAGTGGGATTAGGGTTAGGGTTTGGAAAAATAGTGAAGAGGATTAGGGTTAGGGTTAGGGATTTGGGACTACTGGGAGGGAGATTATGGGTTTGGGACTTTAGGGACTGGGATTAGAGTTAGGGTTTTGGGACTATAGGGACCGAGGTTAGGGTTAGGGGTTTGGGACTATAGGGACCTGGGATTAGGGTTAAGGGTTTGGGACTATAGGTACCGGGATTAGGGTTAAGGGTTGGGGTTTGGGAATACTGGGAGTAGGATTAGGGTTAGGGGTCTTTGGACTATAGGGATGGGATTAGGATTAAGGGTATCGGGTTTTGGACTATAGGGACTGGGATTAGGGTTAAGGTTAGGGTTTGGGGTTTGGCCCTATAGATACTGGGATTAGGGTTATGGTTAGGGTTTTGGGATTATAGGGACCAGGATTAGGGTTAAAGGTAGTGGGTTTGGGACTATAGGGACTGGGGATAGGGTTAGGGGTTTGGGACTATAGGGACTGGGATTAGGGTTAGAGGTGCGGGTTTGGGACTACTGGGAATGGGATTAGGGTTAGGGTTTAGGGTTTGAAACTATAGAGATGGGATTAGGGTTAAGGGTATTGGGTTTTGCACTATAGGGACCGGGATTAGGGTTAGGGTTTTAGGAAAATAGGGACTGGGATTAGGGTTAAGGGTATTGGGTTTAGAACTATAGGGACCGGGATTAGGGTTTGGGGTTTGGGAATATAGAGACTGGGATTAGGTTTAGGGTTAGGGGTTTGGGACTATATGCACTGGTATTAGGGTTAGGAGTTTGGGACAATAGAGACTGGGATTAGGGTTAGGGCTTTGGGACTATAGGGACTGGGATTAGGGGTACCAGATTTGGGACTATTGTGACTGGGATTATGGTTAGGGTTAGGGGCTTGGAACTATAGGGACTGGGATTAGGGTTAAGGGAAGCGGGTTTGGGACTATAGGGACCGGGATTAGGGTTAGGGGTTTAGGGCCATAGGGACCAGGATTAGGGTTAGGGGTTTGGGACTAGGGATGAGCCGACCACCCACTTGTTCGGTTCACACCAAAACATGCGAACAGGCAAAAAATGTGTTCGAACACGTGAACACCGTTAAAGTCTATGGGACTCAAACATGAATAATCAAAAGTGCTAATTTTAAAGGCTTATGTGGAAGTTATTGTCATAAAAAGTGTTTGGGGACCTGGATCCTGCCCCAGGGGACATGGATCAATGCAAAAAGTTTTAAAAATGGCCGTTTTTTTGGGAGCAGTGATTTTAATAATTCTTAAAGTGAAACAATAAAAGTGTAATATTCCTTTAAATTTTGTACCTGGGGGGTGTCTATAGTATGCCTGTAAAGGGGCGCATGTTTCCCGTGTTTAGAACAGTCTGACAGCAAAATGACAAAGGAAAAAAATGACAAAGGAAAAAAATTAATTTAAAACTACTCATGGCTATTAATGAATTGTCGGTCCGACAATACACATAAAAGTTCATTGATAAAAATAGCATGGGATTTCCCAACGGGGGAACCCCAAACCAAAATTTAAAAAAAAAATGGCATGGGGGTCCCCCTAAATTCCATACCAGGCCCTTCAGGTCTGGTATGGATATTAAGGGGAACCCCGGCCAAAATTTAAAAAAAAATGGCATGGGGTTCCCCCTCAAAATCTATACCAGACCCTTCAGGTCTAGTATGGATTTTAAGGGGAATCCAGCGCCAAAAAATTTTAAAAAATGGTGTGGGGTCCCCCTAAAAATCCATAGCAGACCATTATGCGAGCACGCAACCTGGCAGGCTGCAGGAAAAAAGGGGGATGAGAAAGCGCCCCCCCTCCTGAACCGTACCAGGCCACAGCCCCCCAAAGCACCTTGTCCCCATGTTGATGGGACAAGAGCCTCATCCCCTCAACCCTTGCCCGGTGGTTGTGAGGGTCTGCGGGTGGGGGGCTTATCAGAATCTGGAAGCCCCCTTTAACAAGGGGACCCCCAGATCCCAGCCCCCCTGTGTGAAATGGTAAGGGGTACCTACCATTTCACAAAAAAACTGTCAAAAATGTTAAAAAGACAAGAGACAGTTTTTGACAATTCCTTTATCTAAAGTCTTCTTTTTTCCATCTTCTTTCTTCTATCTTCTTTCTTCTATCTTCCTTCGGTTTCTTCCTCCATCTTCCTCTTCTTCTGGTTCTTCTGGTTCTTATGATTCTTCCTCCTGTGTTTTCGTCCGGCATCTTCCTCCGCTGCGTCTTCTTCCCTTCTTCTTCTCGGACCACTCCGCATCCATGATCGGAGGCTTCCGCTATGTGACGCTTCTTGTCTTCTGGTGGTTTTTAAATAACGGAGGGCGGGGCAATAAGGACCGGGATTAGTGTTAGGGGTTTTGGACTTTAGGGATCTGGATTAGGGTTTGGATTAGGGGTTTGGGACTGTAGAGACTGGGATTAGGGCTAAGGGTAGTGGGTTTGGGACTATATGGACCAGGATTAGGGTTAGGGGTTTGGGACTATAGGGACCGGGATTAGGGTTAGGGGTTTGGACTATAGAGACCAGGATTAGGGTTATGGGTAGCGGGTTTGGGACTATATGGATCTTGATTCGGGTTAGGGTTAAGGGTTTGGGACTATATTGATGGGATTAGAGTTAAGGTTAGTGGGTTTAGGACTATAGGGAACAGGATAAGAATTAGGGGTTTGGGACTATAGGGACCAGGATTTGGGTTAGGGTTAGGGGTTTGGGTCTGTAGGGACCAGGATTGGGGTCAGGGGTTTGTGGCTATAGGGACTGGGATTAGGGTTTGGGGTTTGGGACTACTGGGAGTGGGATTAGGGTTAGGATTTTTGGACTATAAAGACCAGAATTAGGGTTAGGGTTTGGGAATATAGAGACTGGGATTAGGGTTTGGGGTTTGGGACTATAGGGAATGGGATTAGGGTTAGGGTTTGGGGTCTGGGACTACAGGGACGGGATTAGCGTTAGGGTTGGAGGTTTGGGACTATAGGGACTGGGATTAGGGTTAGGGGTTTGGGACTATAGGGAATGGGATTAGGGTTAGGGTTCGGGCTCTGGGACTATAGGGATGGGGATTAGTGTTAGGGTTAGGGGGTTTGGGACTATAGGAACCGGGATTAGGGTCAAGGTTGAGGCTTTGGGACTACTGGGAGTGCTATTAGGGTAATAGTTTGGGACCATAGGGATGGTATTAGGGTTAGGGTTGGGGTTTGGAACTATAAGGACCAGGATTAAGGTTAAGGGTAGCGGTTTTGGGACTATACGGACCGGGATAAGGGTTATGGTTTGGGACTAAAGGGACCAGGACTAGGGTTAGGGTTAGGAGTTTGAGACTATAGAGACTGGGATTAGGGTTAGGGATTTGTGACTATAGAGACTGGGATTAGGGTTAGGGATGGGTTTTATGGACTGCTAAGAGTGGGATTAGGGTTAGGGGTTTGGGACTACTGGGAGTGAGATTAGGGTTAGGGGTTTGGGACTACTGGGAGTGGGTTTAGGGTTAGGGTTTGGAACTATAGTGACCAGGATAACGGCTAGGGCTAAGGGTTTGGTACTATGGGGACTGGGATTAGGGTTAGGGGTTTAAGACTACTGGGAGTGGGATTAGGGTTAGGGGTTTGGGATTATAGGGACTGGGATTAGAGTAAGGGTTTTGGGACTATAGGGAATGAGGTTAGGGGTTTGGGACTGTAGGGACCTGGGATTAGGGTTATGGTTAGGGGTTTGGGATTATTATGACCAGGATTAGAGTTAAAGTTAGCGGGTTTGGGACAATAGGTACTGGGGATAGGGTTAGGCACTATAGGGACTGGGATTAAGGTTTGGGGTTTGGGACTATAGGGACTGAGATTAGGGTTAGAGTTGGGGGTTTGGAACTACTGGGAGTGGGATTAGGGTTTAGGGTTTAGAACTATAGGGATGGGATTAGGGTTAAGGGTATTGGGTTTTGGACTATAGGGACCGGGATTAGGGTTAGGGGTTTGGGACTAGAGGGACTGGGATTAGGGTTAGGGTTGGGGGTTATGGACTACTGGGAGTGGTAATAGGGTTGGGGTTAAGAGTTTGGGGCTATAGGAATGGGATTAGGGTTAGCAGATTTGGCACTATTGTGACTGGAATTATGGTTAGTGTTATGGTTAGGGTCAAGGGAAGCTGGCTTGGGACTATAGGAACCAGAATTAGGGTTAGGGTTAGGGGTTTGGAGCCATAGGGACCATGAATAGGGTTAGGGTTTTGAGACTATGGGGACAGGGAATAGGGTTAGGGGTTTGGGACTATAGGGACCTGGATTAGGGTTAGGGGTTTGGGACTATAGGTACCGGGAATAGGGTTAGGGTTGGGACAAGGGATGAGCTTCGAGTTCGAGTTGAACTCATGTTCGACTCGAACATTGGCTGTTCGCAAGTTCGCCGAACAGCGAACAATTTGGGGTGTTCTCGGCAAATTCGAATGCCACAGAACACCCTTTAAAAGTCTATGGGAGAAATCAAAAGTGCTAATTTTAAAGGCTTATATGCAAGATATTGTCATAAAAAGTGTTTGGGGACCCGGGTCCTGCCCCAAGGGACATGGATCAATGCAAAAAAGTTTTAAAAACGGCTGTTTTTTCAGGAGCAGTGATTTTAATAATGCTTACAGTCAAACAATAAAAGTGTAATATCCCTTTAAATTTCATACCTGGGAGGTGTCTATAGTATGCCTGTAAAGGGGCGCATGTTTCCCATGTTTAGAACAGTCTGACAGCAAAATGACATTTCGAAGGAAAAATTCCATACAAAACTACCCGCGGCTATTGCATTGCCGACAATACACATAGAAGTTCATTGATAAAAACGGCATGGGAATTAAACACAGGGAAACCCCAAACCAAAATTTAAAAAAAAAATGACGTAGTGTTCCCCCTAAATTCCATACCAGGCCCTTCAGGTCTGGTATGGATTTTAAGGGGAACCCTGCGCCAAAAAAAAAAAACGGCGTGGGGTCCCCCCAGAAATCCATACCAGACCCTTATCCGAGCACGCAACCTGGCAGGCCGCAGGAAAAGGGGGGGCGAGAGTGTGGCCCCCCCTCCTGAACCGTACCAGGCCACATGCCCTCAACATTGGGAGGGTGCTTTGGGGTAGCCCCCCAAAACACCTTGTCCCCATGTTGATGAGGACAAGGGCCTCATCCCCACAACCCTGGCCAGTGGTTGTGGGGGTCTGCGGGCGGGGGGCTTATCGGAATCTGGAAGCCCCCTTTAACAGGGGAACCCCCAGATCCCGGCCCCCCTGTGTGAAATGGTAAGGGGGGACTTACCCCTACCATTTCACTAAAAAACTGTCAAAAATGTTAAAAATGACAAGAGACAGTTTTTGACAATTCCTTTATTTAAATGCTTCTTCTTTCTTCTATCTTCCTAAGGGTTAGGTGTTTGGGACTACTGGGAGTCGGTTTAGGGTTAGGGTTAGGGGTTTGGGACTAAAGGGAGTGGGATAAGGGCTAGGTGTTTGGGACTACTGGGAGTGGGATAAGGGTTAGGGTTTTGGGACTATAGTGACTGGGATTAGGGTTATGGTTAGGGGTTTGGGACTACTAGCAGTGGGATTAGCATTAGGGTTAGGGGTTTGGGACTATACTTACTGGGGTTAGGGTTAGCGGTTCGGAACTATAGGGTCTAGGATTAGGTTTAAGGGTAGCGGGTTTGGGACTATAGGGACCAGGGTTAGGGTTAGGGGTTTGGGACTATAGGGACTGGAATTAGGGTTAGGGGTTTGGGACTATAGGGACCGGGATAAGGGTTAGGGTTGGGACTACTGGGAGTGGGATTAGGGTTAGGGTTAAGGGTTTGGCACTATAGGGATGAGATTAGGGTTAGGATTTGGAACTACAGTGACCGGGATTAGGGTTGAGGTTTGGGGTTTGGGACTATATTGACTGGGATTAGAGTTAGGGTTAAGGGTTTGGGACTACTGGGAGTGGGATTAGGGTTAGGGGTTTGGGACTATAGGTACTGGGTTTAGACTTAGGGTTTTGGGACTATTATGACTGGGGTTACGGGTTTGGAACTATAAGGACAAGGATTAGGGTTAAGGGTAGCGGTTTGGGGCTATATGGACTGGGAATGGGGTTAAGGGTAGCAGGTTTGGGACTATAGGGACCAGGGTTATAGGTTTGGGAGTTTAGGGACTAAGATTAAGATTAAGGGTTTCGGACCATAGGGCCCGGGATTAGGGTTGGGTTGGGGGATTGGGATTACTCAGAGTTGGGCTAAGGTTATGGTTAAGGGTTTGGGATTATATGGATGGGATTAGGGTTCAGGGTATCGGGTTTTGGACTATAGGGACCATGATTAGGGTTAGGGGTTTTGGACTATAGGGACTGGGATTAGAGTTTGGGGTAGGGGTTTGTGACTATAGGGACTGGGATTAGGGTTAGGGTTTTGGGACTATAGAGACTGGGATTAGGGATAGGGGTTTGGGATTACTGGGAGTGGGATTAGGGTTAGGGTTTTGGGACTATAGTGACCTTGGTTAGGGTTAGTGTTTTGGGATTATGGGGACTGGGGTGAGGGTTAAGAGTTTGGGGCTATAGGGATTATGGGATTAGGGTTAAGACTAGCAGATTTGGGACTTTTATGACTGGGATTATGGTTAGGGTTAGGGTTTTGGAACTATAGGGACCAGGATTATGGTTAAACGATGCGGGTTTGGACTATAGCGACCGGGATTAGGGTTAGGGGATTTGGACCATAAGGTCTGGGATTAGGGTTAGGGGTTTGGGACTATAAGGACCGGGATTAGGGTTAGGGTAGTGGCTTAGGGACTACCGGGAGTTGTATTAGGTTTAGGGTTAAGAGTTTGGGGCTTTAGGGATGGGATTAGGGTTAAGGGTAGCAGATTTGGAACTATTGTGACTGGGATTATATTTAGGGTTAGGGGTTTGGAACTATAGTGACCGGGAGTTAGGGTTAAGGGAAGCTGGCTTGGGACTATAGGGACTGGGATTAGGGTTAGGGATTTGGGGCCATAGTGACCGGGGTTAGGGTTAGTGTTTTGGGATTATGGGGACTGGGGTAAGGTTTAAGAGTTTGGGGCTATAGGGATTATGGGATTAGGGTTAAGGGTAGCAGATTTGGGACTTTTGTGACTGGGATTATGGTTAGGGTTTTGGAACTATGGGGACCAGGATTATGGTTAAGCGAAGCGGGTTTGGACTATAGGGACTGGAATTAGGGTTAAGGTTTTTGGAACATAAGGTCCGGGATTAGGGTTAGGGTTTTGGACTATAGGGACCGGGATTAGGGTTAGGGTAGGAGGTTAGGGACTACCAGGAGTTGTATTAGGTTTAGGGTTAAGAGTTTGGGGCTTTAGGGATGGGATTAGGGTTAAGGGTAGCAGATTTGGAACTATTGTGACTGGGATTGTATTTAGTGTTAGGGGTTTGGAACTATAGTGACCGAGGTTAGGGTTAGGGAAAGCTGACTTGGGACTATAGGGATCTGGATTAGGGTTAGGGATTTGGGGCCATAGGGACCGGGATTAGGGTTAGGGATTTGGGACTACAGGGACTGGGATTAGGGTTAGGGGTTTGGGACTATAGGGACTCAGATTAGGGTTAGGGGTTTAGGACTATAGCTACCGGGATTAGGGTTAGGGTTGGGACTACTGGGAGTTAGATTAGGGTTAGGGTTATTGTTTGGGACTATAGGGATGGGATTATGGTTAAGGGTAGCAGGTTTGGGACTATAGGGACTGGGATTAGGGTTAGGGGTTTGGGATTATAGGGACTGGGGTTAGGGTTAGTGGTTTGGGACTATAGATATGGGGATTAGGGTTAGGGTTAGTGGTTTGGGACAATAGGGATGGGATTAGGGTTAGGGTTAGAGGGGTTGGGGACTATTGGGACTGGAATTAGGGTTAGGGGTTTGGAACTATAAGGACCAAGATTGGTGTTAAGGGTAGATGGTATGGGACTATAGGGACCAGGATTAGGCTTAGGGTTTGGCACTATAGGGACCGGGACTAGGTTTAGGGGTTTGGGACTATAGGGACTGGGATTTGGGTTAGGAGTTTTGGACTACATGGACTGGGATTTAGGTTAGGGGTTTGAGACTATAGGGACCGGGATTAGGGTTAGGTTTGGGGGTTTGGGACTACAGGGATTGGGATTAGGGTTTGGGATTTGGGACTACTGGAAGTGGGATTAGGGTTAGGGTTTGGGGCTATAGGTACCGTTATTAGGGTTAGGGTTAAGGGTTTGGTACTATAGGGACTGATGTTAGGGTTAGGGGTTTTGGACTATAGGGACTTTGATTAGATTAAATTTTAGTGGTTTGGGACTATAGGGCCCGGGGTTAGGGTTAGGATTTAGGACTATAGGTACCGGAATTAGGGTTAGGGTTGGGGGTTATGGACTACTAGGAGTGGGATTAGAGTTTGGGGTTTATAACTATAGTGACCGGGAAATAGGGTTAGGGGTTTGGGACTATAAGGACTGGGATAAGGGTTAGGGGTTTGGATTACTGGAAGTGGGATTAGGGTTTGGGAATATAAGGACTGGGATTAGGGTTTGGGGTTTGGGACTATAGGGACCGGGATTAGGGTAATGGTTGGGGGCTTTGGACTACTGGCAGTGTGATAAGGGTTAGGTGTTTGGGACTACTGGGAGTCAGTTTAGGGTTAGGGTTAGGGACCAAAGGGAGTGGGATATGGGTTAGGTGTTTGGGACTACTGGGAGTGGGATTAGGGTTAGGGTTTTGGGACTATAGTGACTGGGATTAGGGTTATGGTTAGGGGTTTGGGACTACTAGTAGTGGGATTAGCATTAGGGTTAGGGGTTTGGGACTATACTTACTGGGGTTAGGGTTAGCGGTTTGAAACTATAGGGTCCAGGATTAGGTTTAAGGGTAGCGGGTTTGGGACTATAGGGACCAGGGTTAGGGTTAGGGGTTTGGGACTATAGGGACTGGGATTAGGGTTAGGGTTTTGGGACTATAGGGACCGGGATAAGGGTTAGGGTTGGGACTACTGGGAGTGGGATTAGGGTTAGGGTTAAGGGTTTGGGACTATAGGGATGGGATTAGGGTAAGGGTTTGGAACTATTGTGACCAGGATTAGGGTTGAGGTTTGGGGTTTGGGACTATATTGACTGGGATTAGGGTTAGGGTTAAGGGTTTGGGACTACTGGGAGTGGGATTAGTGTTAAGGGTTTGGGGCTATAGGGACTGGGTTTAGACTTAGGGTTTTGGGACTATAATGACTGGGGTTAGGGGTTTGGAACTATAAGGACAAGCATTACAGTTAAGGGTAGTGGGTTTAGGGCTATATGGACCGTGAATTGGGTTAAGGGTAGCAGGTTTGGGACTATAGGGACCGGGGGTTATAGGTTTGGGAGTTTAGGGACTAAGATTAAGATTAAGGGTTTCAGACTATAGGGCTCAGGATTAGGGTTGGGTTGGGGTTTGGGATTACTCAGAGTGTGGTTAGGGTTAGGGTTAAAAGTTTGGGACTATATGGATGGAATTAGGGTTCAGGGTATCGGGTTTTGGACTATAGGGACCATGATTAGGTTTAGGGGTTTTGGTCTATAGGGACAGGGATTAGAGTTTGGGTTAGGGGTTTGCGAATATAGGGATTGGGACTAGAGTTAGGGGTTTGGGACTATAGAGACTGGGATTAGGGTTAGGGGTTTGGGATTACTGAAAGTGGGATTAGGGTTAAGGTTTTGGGACTATAGTGACCGGGGTTAGGGTTTGTGTTTTGGGACTATGGGGACTGGGGTAAGGGTTAAGAGTTTGAGGCTATAGGGATTATGGGATTAGGGATAAGGGTTGCAGATTTGGGACTTTTGTGACTGGGATTATGGTTAGGGTTAGGAGTTTGGAACAATAGGGACCAGGATTAGGGTTAACCGAAATGGGTTTGGACTATAGGGACCGGGATTAGGGTTAGGGGTTTTGGACCATAGAGACCAGGATTAGGGTTAGGGGTTTGTGACTATAGGGACTGGGATTAGGGTTGGGGCTTAGGGACTATTAGGAGTGGTATTTGGGTTAGGGAAAAGGGTTTGGGGCTATAGGGATGGGATTAGGGTTAAGGGTAGCAGATTTGGGACTATTGTTTCTTTGATTATAGTTAGGGTTAAGGATTTGGAACTATAGGGACCGGGATTAGGGTTAAGGGAAGCTGGCTTTTGACTATAGGGACTGGGATTAGGGTTAGGGGTTTGGGGACATAGGAACTGCAATTAGGGTTAGGGGTTTGGGACTACAGGGACTGGGATTAGGGTAGGGGTTTGTGACTAGGGATGAGCTGCGTGTTCGAGTCGAACCCATGTTCGACTCGAACATCGGCTGTTCGCCCGTTCACCGAATTGCGAACGATATGGGCCGTTCGCGCTAAATTCGTGTGGCGCGTCACGGCCCATAATTCACTGCGGCATCGCAGTGCATTGCTGGCTGATGATTGGCCAAGCATGCACTATGACCCGCATGCTTGGCCAATCACAGCGCCGTCAGTAGAGAGAGCTGTAATTGGCCAAAGCCAGGGTGGCTTTGGCCAATTATGGCTCAGGGGATTTAGTACACACCCCACACTATATAAGGCCGCCTGCACGGCGGCCCTGTGTAGTGTGTGTTCCGGTGTGCTGAGAGATAGAGAGAGAGAGAGACAGTGTCATTTGATTTGAGTTAGATAGATTAGGCAGAACAGTCAGTCAGTTAGCTGCACTTACAGTGTATTGTGTATATATATGCATCCCAGGTGTTGCATATATATATATACACTGTATTCAGTTTAGCTAGATCCGTTCCTGTTATCTTCTATCTAGACTATTTACATTTAGTGCAGTGCGTCCTGCTCACAGTGTTCAGCTAGATCCGTTCCTGTTATCTTCTAGACTATTTACATTTAGTGCAGTGCGTCCTGCTCACAGTGTTCAGCTAGATCCGTTCCTGCAATTTACATTTAGTGCAGTGCGTCCTGCTCACAGTGTTCAGCTAGATCCGTTCCTGCTATTTACATTTAGTGCAGTGCGTCCTGCTCACAGTGTTCAGCTAGATCCGTTCCTGCTATTTACATTTAGTGCAGTGCGTCCTGCTCACAGTGTTCAGCTAGATCCGTTCCTGTTATTTACATTTAGTGCAGTGCGTCCTGCTCACAGTGTTCAGCTAGATCCGTTCCTGCTATTTACATTTAGTGCAGTGCGTCCTGCTCACAGTGTTCAGCTAGATCCGTTCCTGCTATTTACATTTAGTGCAGTGCGTCCTGCTCACAGTGTTCAGCTAGATCCGTTCCTGCTATTTACATTTAGTGCAGTGCGTCCTGCTCACAGTGTTCAGCTAGATCCGTTCCTGTTATCTTCTAGACTATTTACATTTAGTGCAGTGCGTCCTGCTCACAGTGTTCAGCTAGATCCGTTCCTGTTATTTACATTTAGTGCAGTGCGTCCTGCTCACAGTGTTCAGCTAGATCCGTTCCTGCTATTTACATTTAGTGCAGTGCGTCCTGCTCACAGTGTTCAGCTAGAGCCATTCCTGCTATTTACATTTAGTGCAGTGCGTCCTGCTCACAGTGTTCAGCTAGATCCGTTCCTGTTATCTTCTAGACTATTTACATTTAGTGCAGTGCGTCCTGCTCACAGTGTTCAGCTAGATCCGTTCCTGCTATTTACATTTAGTGCAGTGCGTCCTGCTCACAGTGTTCAGCTAGATCCGTTCCTGTTATCTTCTAGACTATTTACATTTAGTGCAGTGCGTCCTGCTCACAGTGTTCAGCTAGATCCGTTCCTGTTATCTTCTAGACTATTTACATTTAGTGCAGTGCGTCCTGCTCACAGTGTTCAGCTAGATCCGTTCCTGCTATTTACATTTAGTGCAGTGCGTCCTGCTCACAGTGTTCAGCTAGATCCGTTCCTGTTATCTTCTAGACTATTTACATTTAGTGCAGTGCGTCCTGCTCACAGTGTTCAGCTAGATCCGTTCCTGTTATCTTCTAGACTATTTACATTTAGTGCAGTGCGTCCTGCTCACAGTGTTCAGCTAGATCCGTTCCTGTTATCTTCTAGACTATTTACATTTAGTGCAGTGCGTCCTGCTCACAGTGTTCAGCTAGATCCGTTCCTGTTATCTTCCTACTGACAGGCAGGCTTGTCTGGTTACAGTATATAAAGCTACCTGAAGAAAATTACTGGTGTTCTATTTGATCCTATTAGTACCACGGTCAGGCAGCTAGACTATTTACATTTAGTACAGTGCGTCCTGCTCACAGTGTTCAGCTAGATCCGTTCCTGTTATCTTCCTACTGACAGGCAGGCTTGTCTGGTTACAGTATATAAAGCTACCTGAAGAAAATTACAGGTGTTCTATTTGATCCTATTAGTACCACGGTCAGGCAGCTAGACTATTTACATTTAGTACAGTGCGTCCTGCTCACAGTGTTCAGCTAGATCCGTTCCTGTTATCTTCCTACTGACAGGCAGGCTTGTCTGGTTACAGTATATAAAGCTACCTGAAGAAAATTACAGGTGTTCTATCCCAGCTTAGTGCAGCTACAGGCCATTAGTATGTCTGTAAGGCCAAGAAGGAGAGGCAGACAGTCACAAGCCAATAAGAGAGGGCAAGCAGGCTCTGTGTCTAGTGCTGGTCGTGGAGACGGTGCATCCTCATCAGCACGTGGCCATGGGACACGCTTGGCCTTTTTTTCGGCAGCTGGCCGTGTTGAGCCGCAACATGCGGAAGACTTGGTCGAGTGGATGACCAAGCCGTCCTCATCCTCCTCATCCTCTCTCACCCATGCCCAGGGTGCTTTGTCTGGCAAAGCAGCGGCCTCTTCCCTCAGCTCAATGTCATCAGTGACTCCTTCCCTAGCTCCACCATGTCCTCATGAGGATTCCCTCGAACTGTTTGACCACAGTGTTGGGTACATGCTCCAGGAGGATGCCCAGCGTTTGGAAGGCTCTGATGACGATACTGAGCTCGATGAAGGCAGTAACATGAGCACGGACAGAGAGGGTGCCCAAGAAGGACAGCAATCTGGCAGTCATGCTCCCCCTGCTGCAGCATACTGCCAGGTTTGCTCCAGTGATGAGGAGGGAGGGGATGATGAGGTCACTGACTCAACGTGGGTGCCTGATAGGAGAGAGGAGGAGGAGGAGGAGGAGGAGGAGGCGGCGGCACATCACCAACGAGGCAGGATGCCCTCCAGGGGCCAGCCTAAGGGCAGCACATTGACTGCATCACACCCCAAAGCTCCACATGTGCAGGGCGCTGCAGTCTCTGCGCGTTATTCAAAAAGTTCTTTGGTGTGGGCCTTTTTTGAGACGAGTGCATCAGATCGCACCGCTGCTATTTGCAACATATGTCTCAAGCGTATCTCGCGTGGCCAAAACATCTCCCGCTTGGGTACCACATGCTTGACCAGACATATGTTGACCTGCCATGCAGTTCGTTGGCAAGCGTATCTAAAAGACCCACACCAAAGAACAAAGAGGATCTCTCCTTGCTCCTCATCAGCTGAGATTTCCAACCCCACTAGACCTTCAGTCCTCTCTGAGACCTACAGTGAGAGGAATGAAGGTGTAGAATTAGGTGTGTCACAGCCAAGTACTTGTGGGCAATCTGCTTTTGGTACACCGACGTCAGATTGTACCAGGCAAATTTCCTTGCCCCAGCTGCTGCACCGCCGAAAGAAGTTTGCTCCCAGCCATCCACATGCCCAGCGGTTGAATGCTAGCTTGGCAAAATTGCTAGCACTTCAACTGCTGCCTTTTCAGTTGGTAGACTCTGCCCCCTTCCGTGAGTTTGTGGAATGTGCAGTTCCTCAGTGGCAGGTACCCAAACGCCGGCTCTCTACCGGCATGTGGAAGGCAATGTCCATGCCTCGCTGGACAGGGCGGTCAGCGGTAAGGTGCATATTACCGCTGACTCATGGTCCAGCAGGCATGGACAGGGACGTTACCTAAGTTTCACAGGCGCATTGGGTGACTCTGCTGGCAGCTGGGAAGGATGCAGGACAAGGTGCAGTAGTGTTGGAGGTTGTTCCGCCACCATGCCTCCAAAATGCTGATTGTGATACACCTCTCTCCTCCACCCCCTCCTCTTCTTCTTCCTCCATGGCCTCTTCCTCGGAACCAGCGGTGCTCCGTAGGCGTTCAAGGGGCTACGCAAGTACGCAGGCCAAAAGATGCCATGCGGTGCTTGAGCTGGTGTGCTTGGGGGACAGGAGCCACACTGGGGCAGAGGTTCTGTCAGCTCTGCAGGGGCAGGTTCAGAGGTGGTTGACACCACGCCAACTTAAGGCAGGAATGGTGGTTTGCGACAATGGCACCAACCTCCTCTCTGCCCTCCGACAGGGACAAATGACCCATGTGCCCTGTTTGGCTCACGTCCTTAACTTGGTGGTGCAGCGGTTCTTGGGCAGGTACCCGGGCTTACAGGATGTCCTGAGGCAGGCCAGGAAAGTCTGTGTGCATTTCCGCCGGTCATATAATGCCAGTGCTCGGCTGACGGACCTCCAAAAGGAGTTTAACCTGCCCAAGAACCGCCTAATCTGTGACATGCCCACCAGGTGGAACTCAACGTTGGCCATGCTGCAGCGGCTGCACACACAGCAGAGGGCCATCAATGAGTACCTGTGCGACTATGGCACCAGGACAGGGTCAGGGGAGCTTGGTTTTTTTTCCCCACGCCAGTGGGCCATGATCAGGGATGCATGCACTGTCCTGTCACCATTCGAGGAGGCCACGAGGATGGTGAGCACTGACAGTGCATACATTAGTGACACTGTCCCCCTTGTCCACCTGTTGGAGCACACGCTGCGTGGAATAATGGAAAGGGCACTTGAGGCAGAACAGAGGCAGGAAGAGGAGGACTTCCTTAGCTCTCAAGGCCCCCTTTATCCAGACAGTGTTCCTGCGTGCCCGCCGATCACACAGGAAGAGGACGAGGAGGAGGAGGAGGAGGAGGAACATTGTGTCAGTATGGAGGTGGAGCCTGGCACTCAGCATCAGCAGCAGTCTTTAAGGGATCAGTCCCAAGGAACACATGGACTTGTACGTGGCTGGGAGGAGGTGGCTGCGGACGTTGTTGTCCTTAGTGACCCAGAGGACTCCGGAGCGAATGCCTCAGCAAACCTATGCTGCATGGCCTCCCTGATCCTGCAAAGCCTGCGTAAGGATCCTCGTATTCGTGGTATCAAGGAGACGGACCAATACTGGCTGGCAACCCTCCTTGATCCACGTTACAAGGGTAAGGTTGCGGACCTTATCTTGCCATCGCAGAGGGAGCAGAGGATGAAACATCTTCGGGAGGCCTTGCAGAAAGGTCTGTGCAACGCGTTCCCAGAGACTGGGAGGTTACAAACTCCTGTTTCTGGACAACGTGTTGCTGAGGCTTCAGTCAGTCAAAGAAGGAGCGGTGGAGAAGGTGGCCGTCTGACCGATGCGTTCAGACAATTTTTTGGTCCGCAGCCCCAAGGTATGATCGGTTCCAGCAACCATCGCCAGCGTCTGTTTTACATGGTGCAGGAATACCTAGGGGCAAGATCAGACTTGGACACCTTTCCCACCGAAAATCCTCTGGGTTACTGGGTCTTGAGGATGGATCACTGGCCAGAGCTTGCACAGTATGCAATTGAGCTACTGGCCTGTCCTGCATCCAGCGTTCTTTCGGAACGCACATTCAGTGCTGCTGGAGGCGTGGTAACCGATCACAGGGTGCGTCTGTCCACCGACTCGGTCGATCGGCTGACCTTCATAAAAATGAATGAGTCTTGGATCACCACCAGCTACCAAGCACCTGATGCTGATGTAACCGAATAATTTTTTTTGAAATCTCAGATCCCTTCAAAGACTGCCTATGCTGATGCTGAGTGACTATCCCTGAGTAATTATCCTCTTCCTCCTCAATCATCACGCTGATAGCTTGTAAGAACATTTTTGGTTCTGGGCGCCACCACCAGTGCCTAAGGCACAATTTTTCAGCCCCTGTTTAACAGGGGCGTGTAATTACAATTTTTGATGTAATACTTTGCAGCAGGGCTCGTTCCTGCATTCCAACTAGAGTGTCTGTGAGGGGTTGCAGTGTTGTAGCACCAGCACCAGTGCCTAAGGCCCAATTTTTCTGCCCCTGTCTAACAGGGGCGTGTAATTACAATTTTTGATGCAATACTTTGCAGCAGGGCTCGTTCCTGCGTTCCAACTAGAGTGTCTGTGAGGGGTTGCAGTGTTGTGGCACCAGCACCAGTGCCTAAGGCCCAATTTTTCTGCCCCTGTCTAACAGGGGCGTGTAATTACAATTTTTGATGCAATACTTTGCAGCAGGGCTCGTTCCTGCGTTCCAACTAGAGTGTCTGTGAGGGGTTGCAGTGTTGTGGCACCAGCACCAGTGCCTAAGGCCCAATTTTTCTGCCCCTGTCTAACAGGGGCGTGTAATTACAATTTTTGAAGCAATACTTTGCAGCAGGGCTCGTTCCTGCGTTCCAACTAGAGTGTCTGTGAGGGGTTGCAGTGTTGTGGCACCAGCACCAGTGCCTAAGGCCTAATTTTTCAGCTCCTGTTCAACAGGGGCATGTAATTACAATTCTTGATCTAATATTTCACAGCAGGGCCCTGTGAGGGCTTACAGTGTTGTGGCCACAGCAACACCTAAGGCCCAAATTTCTGCTGAGTATATAGGGCAGGACCCTACTTTCAAACATCTAACTTACAAACGACTCCTACTTGCAAACGGAAGGAGACAACAGGAAGTGAGATGAAATCTACCCCTAGGAAGGGAAATTCTCTCCTGTAAGAGTTAATATGGGAAAACAATTTCTCCTTTCCACTGATGCTTTCCAATCCTTGTTCCACAAAAAAACCCAAATTTTCAAACAACATTTTTCATTGGGACAAAAAAGTGAGGTGAAATCTTCTGAAGAGGAGGAAAGACAGCAAAACAAATGTCACAGGGGTGATAACCCTTCCCTATGTTTTCCAAAAAGCTTAGAAAAGATTTTTTGGCTGGAGCTAAACACGTTAAAAATGTTCAAAATTACAAACAGATTCTACTTAACAACAAACCTACAGTCCCTGTCTTGTTTGCACCGCCTGTATACTGCTGTTCAGAGTATATAGGGCCTGGTGGCCCCACACCTTTCCTTATTTTAATTTGGGTGCGGGGTTCCCCTTAATATCCATACAAGACCCAAAGGGCCTGGTAATGGACTGGGGGGTACCCATGCCGTTTGTCTCACTGATTTTCATCCATATTGCCATGATCCGACATGACATTAAACCCGCAAGCAGTTTTAAATGAGATTTTTTCCTTTAAAAATGACATTTGGTGCAGGGACTGTTCTAAACATGGGAAACACGCGTCACTTTACAGGCATACTATAGACCCCCAAACCCTTTTTAGGACAATACCATGCAAATTAGCCTTTAAAATGAGCACTTTTGATTTCAAACGTTCGAGTCCCATAGACGTCAATGGGGTTCTAACGTTCGTGCGAACTTTCGGTCCGTTCGCGGGTTCTAGTGCGAACCGAACCGGGGGGTGTTCAGCTCATCCCTATTTGTGACTATAGGGAACGGGATAAGAGTTAGGGGTTTGGGAATACTGGGAGTGGGATTAGGGTTAGGGTTCGGGGTTTGGGACTATAGGGATGGGGATTACTGTTAGGGGTTGGGACTATATGGACTGGGATTAGGGTTAAGGTTGGAGGTTTGGGACTACTGGGAGTGGGATTAGTGTAATGGTTAGGGACTATAAGGACGGTATTAGGTATAAGGGTAGCAGGTTTGGGACTTTTGGGACCGGGGTTAGGGTTAGGGGTTTGGAACTATAAGGACCAGGATTAGGGTTAAGGGTAGCAGGTTTGGGACTATAGGGTCAAGGATTAGGGTAGCGGGTTTGGGACTATAGGGACTGGGACTAGGGTTAGGGTTAGGGGTTTGGGACTATAGAGACTGGGATTAGGCTTAGGGGTTTGTGACTAAAGGGACCGGGATTAGGGTTAGGGTTAGTGTGTTTGGACTACTAAGAGTGGGATTAGGGTTAGGGGTTTGGGACTACTGTGAGTTGGATTAGGGTTTGGTGTTTAGGACTACTGGGAGTGGGATTAGGGTTAGGGTTTGGATCTGTAGTGATCAGGATTAGGGTTAGGGGTTAGGGACTCCTGGGAGTGGGATTAGGGTTAGATGTTTGGGACTATAGGGACTGGGATTACAGTTAGGTTTTGGGACTATAGGGACTGAGGTTAGGGTTTGGGACTATAGAGTTGGGATTAGGATTAGGGGTGTGGGATAATAGGAACCAGGATTATGGTGCCCAAGAAGGACAGCAATCTGGCAGTCATGCTCCCCCTGCTGCAGCATACTGCCAGGTTTGCTCCAGTGATGAGGAGGGAGGGGATGATGAGGTCACTGACTCAACGTGGGTGCCTGATAGGAGAGAGGAGGAGGAGGAGGAGGAGGAGGAGGCGGCGGCACATCACCAACGAGGCAGGATGCCCTCCAGGGGCCAGCCTAAGGGCAGCACATTGACTGCATCACACCCCAAAGCTCCACATGTGCAGGGCGCTGCAGTCTCTGTGCGTTATTCAAAAAGTTCTTTGGTGTGGGCCTTTTTTGAGACGAGTGCATCAGATCGCACCGCTGCTATTTGCAACATATGTCTCAAGCGTATCTCGCGTGGCCAAAACATCTCCCGCTTGGGTACCACATGCTTGACCAGACATATGTTGACCTGCCATGCAGTTCGTTGGCAAGCGTATCTAAAAGACCCACACCAAAGAACAAAGAGGATCTCTCCTTGCTCCTCATCAGCTGAGATTTCCAACCCCACTAGACCTTCAGTCCTCTCTGAGACCTACAGTGAGAGGAATGAAGGTGTAGAATTAGGTGTGTCACAGCCAAGTACTTGTGGGCAATCTGCTTTTGGTACACCGACGTCAGATTGTACCAGGCAAATTTCCTTGCCCCAGCTGCTGCACCGCCGAAAGAAGTTTGCTCCCAGCCATCCACATGCCCAGCGGTTGAATGCTAGCTTGGCAAAATTGCTAGCACTTCAACTGCTGCCTTTTCAGTTGGTAGACTCTGCCCCCTTCCGTGAGTTTGTGGAATGTGCAGTTCCTCAGTGGCAGGTACCCAAACACCACTTTTTCTCACGGAAGGCGATTCCGGCTCTCTACCGGCATGTGGAAGGCAATGTCCATGCCTCGCTGGACAGGGCGGTCAGCGGTAAGGTGCATATTACCGCTGACTCATGGTCCAGCAGGCATGGACAGGGACGTTACCTAAGTTTCACGGCGCATTGGGTGACTCTGCTGGCAGCTGGGAAGGATGCAGGACAAGGTGCAGTAGTGTTGGAGGTTGTTCCGCCACCATGCCTCCAAAATGCTGATTGTGATACACCTCTCTCCTCCACCCCCTCCTCTTCTTCTTCCTTCATGGCCTCTTCCTCGGAACCAGCGGTGCTCCGTAGGCGTTCAAGGGGCTACGCAAGTACGCAGGCCAAAAGATGCCATGCGGTGCTTGAGCTGGTGTGCTTGGGGGACAGGAGCCACACTGGGGCAGAGGTTCTGTCAGCTCTGCAGGGGCAGGTTCAGAGGTGGTTGACACCACGCCAACTTAAGGCAGGAATGGTGGTTTGCGACAATGGCACCAACCTCCTCTCTGCCCTCCGACAGGGACAAATGACCCATGTGCCCTGTTTGGCTCACGTCCTTAACTTGGTGGTGCAGCGGTTCTTGGGCAGGTACCCGGGCTTACAGGATGTCCTGAGGCAGGCCAGGAAAGTCTGTGTGCATTTCCGCCGGTCATATAATGCCAGTGCTCGGCTGACGGACCTCCAAAAGGAGTTTAACCTGCCCAAGAACCGCCTAATCTGTGACATGCCCACCAGGTGGAACTCAACGTTGGCCATGCTGCAGCGGCTGCACACACAGCAGAGGGCCATCAATGAGTACCTGTGCGACTATGGCACCAGGACAGGGTCAGGGGAGCTTGGTTTTTTTTCCCCACGCCAGTGGGCCATGATCAGGGATGCATGCACTGTCCTGTCACCATTCGAGGAGGCCACGAGGATGGTGAGCACTGACAGTGCATGCATCAGTGACACTGTCCCCCTTGTCCACCTGTTGGAGCACACGCTGCGTGGAATAATGGAAAGGGCACTTGAGGCAGAACAGAGGCAGGAAGAGGAGGACTTCCTTAGCTCTCAAGGCCCCCTTTATCCAGACAGTGTTCCTGCGTGCCCGCCGATCACACAGGAAGAGGACGAGGAGGAGGAGGAGGAGGAGGAACATTGTGTCAGTATGGAGGTGGAGCCTGGCACTCAGCATCAGCAGCAGTCTTTAAGGGATCAGTCCCAAGGAACACATGGACTTGTACGTGGCTGGGAGGAGGTGGCTGCGGACGTTGTTGTCCTTAGTGACCCAGAGGACTCCGGAGCGAATGCCTCAGCAAACCTACGCTGCATGGCCTCCCTGATCCTGCAAAGCCTGCGTAAGGATCCTCGTATTCGTGGTATCAAGGAGACGGACCAATACTGGCTGGCAACCCTCCTTGATCCACGTTACAAGGGTAAGGTTGCGGACCTTATCTTGCCATCGCAGAGGGAGCAGAGGATGAAACATCTTCGGGAGGCCTTGCAGAAAGGTCTGTGCAACGCGTTCCCAGAGACTGGGAGGTTACAAACTCCTGTTTCTGGACAACGTGTTGCTGAGGCTTCAGTCAGTCAAAGAAGGAGCGGTGGAGAAGGTGGCCGTCTGACCGATGCGTTCAGACAATTTTTTGGTCCGCAGCCCCAAGGTATGATCGGTTCCAGCAACCATCGCCAGCGTCTGTTTTACATGGTGCAGGAATACCTAGGGGCAAGATCAGACTTGGACACCTTTCCCACCGAAAATCCTCTGGGTTACTGGGTCTTGAGGATGGATCACTGGCCAGAGCTTGCACAGTATGCAATTGAGCTACTGGCCTGTCCTGCATCCAGCGTTCTTTCGGAACGCACATTCAGTGCTGCTGGAGGCGTGGTAACCGATCACAGGGTGCGTCTGTCCACCGACTCGGTCGATCGGCTGACCTTCATAAAAATGAATGAGTCTTGGATCACCACCAGCTACCAAGCACCTGATGCTGATGTAACCGAATAATTTTTTTTGAAATCTCAGATCCCTTCAAAGACTGCCTATGCTGATGCTGAGTGACTATCCCTGAGTAATTATCCTCTTCCTCCTCAATCATCACGCTGATAGCTTGTAAGAACATTTTTGGTTCTGGGCGCCACCACCAGTGCCTAAGGCACAATTTTTCAGCCCCTGTTTAACAGGGGCGTGTAATTACAATTTTTGATGTAATACTTTGCAGCAGGGCTCGTTCCTGCATTCCAACTAGAGTGTCTGTGAGGGGTTGCAGTGTTGTAGCACCAGCACCAGTGCCTAAGGCCCAATTTTTCTGCCCCTGTCTAACAGGGGCGTGTAATTACAATTTTTGATGCAATACTTTGCAGCAGGGCTCGTTCCTGCGTTCCAACTAGAGTGTCTGTGAGGGGTTGCAGTGTTGTGGCACCAGCACCAGTGCCTAAGGCCCAATTTTTCTGCCCCTGTCTAACAGGGGCGTGTAATTACAATTTTTGATGCAATACTTTGCAGCAGGGCTCGTTCCTGCGTTCCAACTAGAGTGTCTGTGAGGGGTTGCAGTGTTGTGGCACCAGCACCAGTGCCTAAGGCCCAATTTTTCTGCCCCTGTCTAACAGGGGCGTGTAATTACAATTTTTGAAGCAATACTTTGCAGCAGGGCTCGTTCCTGCGTTCCAACTAGAGTGTCTGTGAGGGGTTGCAGTGTTGTGGCACCAGCACCAGTGCCTAAGGCCTAATTTTTCAGCTCCTGTTCAACAGGGGCATGTAATTACAATTCTTGATCTAATATTTCACAGCAGGGCCCTGTGAGGGCTTACAGTGTTGTGGCCACAGCAACACCTAAGGCCCAAATTTCTGCTGAGTATATAGGGCAGGACCCTACTTTCAAACATCTAACTTACAAACGACTCCTACTTGCAAACGGAAGGAGACAACAGGAAGTGAGATGAAATCTACCCCTAGGAAGGGAAATTCTCTCCTGTAAGAGTTAATATGGGAAAACAATTTCTCCTTTCCACTGATGCTTTCCAATCCTTGTTCCACAAAAAAACCCAAATTTTCAAACAACATTTTTCATTGGGACAAAAAAGTGAGGTGAAATCTTCTGAAGAGGAGGAAAGACAGCAAAACAAATGTCACAGGGGTGATAACCCTTCCCTATGTTTTCCAAAAAGCTTAGAAAAGATTTTTTGGCTGGAGCTAAACACGTTAAAAATGTTCAAAATTACAAACAGATTCTACTTAACAACAAACCTACAGTCCCTGTCTTGTTTGCACCGCCTGTATACTGCTGTTCAGAGTATATAGGGCCTGGTGGCCCCACACCTTTCCTTATTTTAATTTGGGTGCGGGGTTCCCCTTAATATCCATACAAGACCCAAAGGGCCTGGTAATGGACTGGGGGGTACCCATGCCGTTTGTCTCACTGATTTTCATCCATATTGCCATGATCCGACATGACATTAAACCCGCAAGCAGTTTTAAATGAGATTTTTTCCTTTAAAAATGACATTTGGTGCAGGGACTGTTCTAAACATGGGAAACACGCGTCACTTTACAGGCATACTATAGACACCCCCCAGGTACGATATTTAAAGGAATATTTCACTTTTTTTTTTTACTTTAAGCATCATTAAAATCACTGCTCCCGAAAAAACGGCCGTTTTTAAAAGTTTTTTTTGCATTGATACATGTCCCCTGGGGTAGGACCCGGGTCCCCAAACCCTTTTTAGGACAATACCATGCAAATTAGCCTTTAAAATGAGCACTTTTGATTTCAAACGTTCGAGTCCCATAGACGTCAATGGGGTTCTAACGTTCGTGCGAACTTTCGGTCCGTTCGCGGGTTCTAGTGCGAACCGAACCGGGGGGTGTTCGGCTCATCCCTATTTGTGACTATAGGGAACGGGATAAGAGTTAGGGGTTTGGGAATACTGGGAGTGGGATTAGGGTTAGGGTTCGGGGTTTGGGACTATAGGGATGGGGATTACTGTTAGGGGTTGGGACTATATGGACTGGGATTAGGGTTAAGGTTGGAGGTTTGGGACTACTGGGAGTGGGATTAGTGTAATGGTTAGGGACTATAAGGACGGTATTAGGGATAAGGGTAGCAGGTTTGGGACTTTTGGGACCGGGGTTAGGGTTAGGGGTTTGGAACTATAAGGACCAGGATTAGGGTTAAGGGTAGCAGGTTTGGGACTATAGGGTCAAGGATTAGGGTAGCGGGTTTGGGACTATAGGGACTGGGACTAGGGTTAGGGTTAGGGGTTTGGGACTATAGAGACTGGGATTAGGCTTAGGGGTTTGTGACTAAAGGGACCGGGATTAGGGTTAGGGTTAGTGTGTTTGGACTACTAAGAGTGGGATTAGGGTTAGGGGTTTGGGACTACTGTGAGTTGGATTAGGGTTTGGTGTTTAGGACTACTGGGAGTGGGATTAGGGTTAGGGTTTGGATCTGTAGTGATCAGGATTAGGGTTAGGGGTTAGGGACTCCTGGGAGTGGGATTAGGGTTAGATGTTTGGGACTATAGGGACTGGGATTACAGTTAGGTTTTGGGACTATAGGGACTGAGGTTAGGGTTTGGGACTATAGAGTTGGGATTAGGATTAGGGGTGTGGGATAATAGGGACCAGGATTATGGTTAGGTTTGTGGGTTTAGGAATACTGGGAGTGAAATTAGGGTTAGGGTTAAAGATCTTTGGACTATATGGATGGGATTAGGATTAAGGGTATCGGGTTTTGGACTATAGGGACCGGGATTAGGGTTAGGGTTTGGGGTTTGGCCCTATAGGGACTGGGATTAGGGTTATGGTTAGGGGTTTGGGCTTATAGGGACCGGGATTAGGTTTAAAGGTAGCGTGTTTGGGACTATAGGGACACGGGATAGGGTTAGGGGTTTGGGACTATAGGGACTGGGATTAGGTTTAGAGGTTTGGGACTATAGGGACTGGAAATAGGGTTAGAGGTGGGGGTTTGGGACTAATGGGAGTGGGATTAGGGTTAGGCTTTAGGGGTTTGGGACTATAGGGACCGGGTTTAGGGTTTTGGTTGGGAGTTAGGGACAACTGGGAGTGGTATTAGGGTTAGGGCTGAGAATTTGGAGCTATAGGGATGGGATTAGGGTTAAGGGTAGCAGATTTGGAACCATTGTGACTGGGATTATGGTTAGGGTTACGGGTTTGGAACTATAGGAACTGGGATTAGGGTTAAGTGAAGCGGGTTTGGGACTATAGGGACCGGGATTCATTTTAGGGTTAGAGGTTTGGGACCACAGGGATTGGGATTGGGGTTAGGGTTTTGGGACTATAATGACCGGGATTAGGGTTAGGGTTGGGGGTTTGGAACCACTGGGAGTGGTATTAGGGTTAGGGTTAAGGGTTTGGGGCTGTAGGGATAGGATTAGGGTTAAGGGTAGCAGATTTGGCACTATTGTGATTGGGATTTTGGTTAGGGTTCGGGGTTTGGAACTATAGGGGCCGGGATTAGGGTTAAGGGAAGCGGATTTAGAACTATAAGGATCAGGATTAGGGTTAGGGTTTAGGACCATAGGGACCGGGATTAGGGTTAGGTGTTTGGAACTACAGGAAATGGGATTAGGGTTAGGGGTTTTGGACTATTGGGACCGGGATTAGGGTTAGGGGTTTGGGACTATGGGGACTGGGATTAGGGTAAGGGTTGGGGGTTTGGGACTACTGAGAGTGGGGTTAGAGTTAGGGGTTGTGAACTACTGGGAGTGGGATTAAGGTTGGGTGTTTGGGAATACTGGGAGTGGGGTTAGGGGTTTGGGAATACTGGGAGTGGGATTAAGGTTAGGGTTGGGGGTTTGGGACTTTAGATACAGAGATTAGGGTTAGGGTTAAGGGTTTGGGACTATAAGGACTGGGATTAGGGTTAGGGGTTTTGAACTATAGGGACCTGGAGTAGGGTTAGGGTTAGGGGTTTGTGACTATAGAGATTGGGATTAGGGTTATGGGTAGTGGGTTTTGGACTATATGGACTGGGATTAGGGATAGGGTTAGGGATTTGGAACAATAGGGACCGGGATTATGGTTAGGGGTTTGGGACTATAGAGACCGGGATTAGGGTTATGGGTAGTGGGTTTTTTACTATGGAATTTTATTCGGGTTAGCATTGGGGGTTTGGGACTATAGGGATGGGATTAGGGTTATGGGTAGCGGGTTTAGGACTATAGGGAACGGAATAAGAGTTAGGGGTTTTGGACTATAGGGACAGGGATTAGGGTTTGGGTTAGGGGTTTAGGTCTATAGGAACCAGGATTATGGTCAGGGGTTTGGGACTATAGGGACTGGGATTAGGGGTTTGGGACTACTGGCAGTGGGATTAGGGTTAGGGGTTTTGGACCATAGGGACTGGGATTAGGGTTAGGGGTTTGGGTCTATAGGGACTGGAATTAGGGTAAGGGTTAGGGGATTGGGACAATAGCGTAGGGGATTAGGGTTTGGGTTGGGTTTTGGACTATAGGGACTGGGATTAGGGGTTTGGGACTGTAGGGACTGGGATTAGGGTAAGGGTTAGGGGATTGGGACAATAGGGAAGGGGATTAGGGTTTGGGTTGGGGTTTTGGACTACTGGGAGTGGGATTAGGGTTAGGGGTTTGGGACTACAGGAAGTTAGATTAGGGTTAGGGGTTTGGGACTACTGGGAGTGGGATTAGCATTAGGGTTAGGGGTTTGGGACAATACTGACTGAGGTTAGGGTTAGGGGTTTGGAACTAAAGTGTCCAGGATTGGGGTCAAGGGTAGCGGGTTTAGGACTATAGGGTCCAGGATTAGGGTTAGGTGTTTGGGACTATAGGGACTGGAATTAGGGTTATGGTTAGGGGTTTGGTACTATAGGGGCCAGGATTAGGGTTAAGGGTAGCAGATTTCAGACTATAGGGACCAGGGTTAGGGTTAGGGGTTTGGGAATATACAGAATGGGATTAGGGTTAGGGGTTTGGGAATACTGGGAGTGGGATTAGGTTTAGAGTTAGCAGATTGGGACTATAGGGATAAGGATTAAGGTTAGGGGTTTGGGACTATAGGGACTGGGATTAGGGTTAGGGGTTTGAGAGTACAGGGAGTGGCATTAGGGTTAAGGGTTTGGGGCTATAGGGATGGGATTAGGGTTAAGGGTAGCGGGTTTCATACTATTGTGACCTGGATTAGGGTTAGGGGTTTGGGACTACAGGGACCAGGATTATTGTTACTTTTGGGGGTTATGGTCAACGAAGAGTTGGATTAGGCTTAAGGTTTTGGGACTATAGAGACTGGGATTAGGGTTAGGGGTTTGGGACTATAGGGACTGGGATTGGTGTTAAGGGTAGCATGTTTTGGACTATAGGGACCGGGGTTAGGGTTAAGGGTTTGAGACTATAGGGACTAAGATTAGGGTAAAGGGTTTGGGACTAAAGGGATGGCATTAGGATAAGGGTATCGGTTTTTGGACTATAGGGACCATGATTAGGGTAAGGGCTTTGCTGTTTGGGACTATAGGGCCTGGGATAAGGATTAGGGTTAGAGGTTTGGAACTATAGGGGTTAGGGTTAGAGGTTTAGGACTTTAGGATTAGGGTTAGGGGTTTGAGACTATAGAGACAAGGATTAGGTTTAGGGGTTTGGGACTATAGGGACCGGGTTTAGGGTTAGAGTTGGGGGTTAGGGACTATTGGGAGTGGTATTAGGGTTAGGGTTAAGGGTTTGGGACTATAGGGAGCAGGATTAGGGTTAAGGTTGGGGCTTTGGGACTACTGGGAGAGGGATTAGGGTTAGGGTTAATGGTTTGGGACTATAGAGATGGGATTAGGGTTAAGTGTAGCGGGTTTGAGACTATGGGGAATAGGATTAGGGTTAGGGTTAGTGGTTTGGAACTATAGGGACTAGGATTAGAGTTAAGGGTAGAAGGTTTTGAATTATAATGGCCGGGATTAGGGTTAGGGGTTTAGGACTATAGGGACTGGGATAAGAGTTAAGGTTGTGGGTTTGGCACTACTGGGAGTGGGATTAGGGTTAATGGCTGGGACTATAGGGATGGGATTAGGGTTAAGGGTAGCAGGTTTGGGACTGTTGGGACCGGGATTAGGGTTAGGGGTTTGGAACTATAGGGAACCAGATTAAGGTTGATGGTAGCGGGGTGGAACTATGGGGACCGGGATTAGGGTAAGGCTTTGGGACTATAGAAACCATGATTAGGGATAGGGTTAATTATTTGGGACTATAAGGACTGGGATTAGGGTAAGGAGTTTTGAACTATAGGGACCGGGATTAGGGTTAGGGATGGGGGTTATGGACTGCTAAGAGTGGGATTAGGGTTAGCGGTTTGGGACTACTTGGAGTGGGATTAGGGTTAGATATTAATGGTTTGGGACTATAGGGATGGGATTAGGGTTAAGCATAGCGGGTTTGGGACTATAGGGATGGGATAAGGGTTAAGAGTAGCGGGTTTGGGACTATTGGCACCGGTATTAGGGTTAGGGGTTTGGAACTATAGGGAGTGGGATTAGGGATAAGGGTAGCTGGTTTGGGACTATAGGGACCAGTATTAGGTTAAGGGTTTGGGACTATGGGGACTGGGATTAGGGTTAGGGGTTTGGGACTATAGGGACTGGGATTGGTGTTAAGGGTAGCATGTTTTGGACTATAGGTACCGGGGTTAGGGTTAAGGGTTTGAGACTATAGGGACTAAGATTAGGATAAAGGGTTTGGGACTAAAGGGATGGCATTAGGATAAGGGTATCGGTTTTTGGACTATAGGGACCACGAATAGGGTAAGGGTTTTGCTGTTTGGGACTATAGGGCCTGGGATAAGGATTAGGGTTAGAGGTTTGGAACTATAGGGGTTCAGGTTAGAGGTTTAGGACTTTAGGATTAGGGTTAGGGGTTTGAGACTATAGAGACAAGGATTAGGTTTAGGGGTTTGGGACTATAGGGACCGGGTTTAGGGTTAGAGTTGGGGGTTAGGGACTATTGGGAGTGGTATTAGGGTTAGGGTTAAGGGTTTGAATAAATAAAAATTGTCCTTCGCGCTAGTGGATATTGAATGGTGAAGTGGCCAAATATTAAAAAATAATAATAAATAAAAATGAAATAAAATGGATAGTGCTGTGCAAAATAAATACTAATATTGCCGCAAAATAAGGGTGTTCACACCAAACACTTATTGACTTAAATAATAAAATGAATTTCACGCAATATTAAGTGGAAATAAAAAATAAGAATATAGTGCATATAAATATATTGTGGAACACTGTTGACTGCTCGGTGTTAGTGTTAAAATCTCTCTTATATACTATAATGATCGCTGCTATTACTTAGAAAGTGAAGCTTAAATAGCAATAAATACTGAAATGCTAGTCATACCACCCTCTAACTAGCATGCACAAATATATAATGGCATATTCTGGTGGTTCAGGAAACCCATACAATCTTCAATAAATACTGGTTATCTATTAGATATTAATAATACCACCCTATAATCTGCATAAAAATACGTGCATAAAAATATTTCCAGTATGTAAATCGTATATAGTCTTCTAAAATCCACAATCAAAAACTGTGCAATAAAACATATGTGCAACCTTAAAAAATATACATTCCAAGTTATGTGAAAAGTCCGTTTTGTTGCTACAATTTCGTGCAGGTATTCTAGTGCCAAAGTGATTTAAATAAAAGTAGGTGAATATTTATATATAAAGAACAACTGTGGAAAGTTCTTCTGATATTGAGAATTTTAGTGTAGTAAATATATATCTTTCTGCTGCTGATGTCTCTCAGTATGGTCTCACAGAACTCTCACCTTGCATTAGTAGTAATCAGGCATTCAGTAATATGTCTTTAAGGTGTGGGAGTGGTCTCTGGCAGCCTTTTCTTTCTATGTTATTTTCTCTCCTCCAACGTTCCCTCTCTGCAGCTCCACTCTGGTGAACTCAGTATGGGGGAGATAAAATAGGGAGGGGGGAGAAGAAAGAGGCTCCACTAGTGCATTAAACTTTTAAAATCAAAGGGGGAATATTTATTTGGTGTTGCTCTTACATTTCTCATATTAAAAACAGGCAAAGTAAATGTAAAAAAATGGTCTGGCGTTCTCAGCGCCCTCTCACTTGTGCTTCAGATTCTGTGTATTGCTCCAGCCAATCCCTACGCGTTACGACACCGTCACGTGTCTTCATCTGGGGAACCGGATTGGCTGTTCTATGTAGGCTTATATGTGATAGAACCGGAAGTTGCGGAGCCGCCATTTTGCTTATGGTCAATGTGGTTTTAGTTCGGCGGCCATTTTTCTTTAGTTTTAGGAGGATTCTTTCTCTATAGTTTGGACTTTAATGTGCGCGGCCATTTTTTTGGTGGTATTCTTCCATATTCAAGTATATTACCGCTGTTTAATATTGCAAACGTGGTTGTATTGTAGGATTTTTGGGAAGGGTGACCATTTCTGTTGCCAAAGTATTTGCTGCTGTTATTTTATATATCTACAAGTGTGAGTTATATATACTGAATGGTAAATTAATGCAATCACACTCTCAGATTAATTAATATAGATTAATATAAAATTCCTTTTCTACATATATGAAGCAGGTGCGAGAGTGCTCTGGTAACTGTACCAGTTATTGTTATATAAAGTAAAATACAAAGAGGTACATTTTAATTAGACATTTGTGGGACAATTAAACAATTATTAAATATCTTGCATTTACAGAACATCAGATACATATACATCACCACTATACTCAATTTCAATATATTTTCTAATTACCCTGTGATAGAGACTAATTATGTAGTAGTAAGTAGATTAATGTTTAAAAATATATGATTCCGCATAAAATAAAATAAAAAAAAATTTTTTTATTAGACTATTAAAAATTATTATTAAAAAGTTGTTGGTTCTCCTGTAAAATAGATCTAATATTTGTATTAAAATATTAAAAATTATTTAAAAAACAATTTAAATCAAACTCTACGTTCAGTCCCCCTGGCACCTAGCATTTCAGTATTTATTGCTATTTAAGCTTCACTTTCTAAGTAATAGCAGCGATCATTATAGTATATAAGAGAGATTTTAACACTAACACCGAGCAGTCAACAGTGTTCCACAATATATTTATATGCACTATATTCTTATTTTTTATTTCCACTTAATATTGCGCGAAATTCATTTTATTATTTAGGGTTAAGGGTTTGGGACTATAGGGAGCAGGATTAGGGTTAAGGTTGGGGCTTTGGGACTACTGGGAGAGGGATTAGGGTTAGGGTTAATGGTTTGGGACTATAGAGATGGGATTAGGGTTAAGTGTAGCGGGTTTGAGACTATGCGGAATAGGATTAGGTTTAGGGTTAGTGGTTTGGAACTATAGGGACTAGGATTAGAGTTAAGGGTAGAAGGTTTTGAATTATAATGGCCGAGATTAGGGTTAGGGCTTGGGACTATAGGGACCTGGGATTAGGGTTAAGAGTAGCAGGTTTGGGACTATTGGGACCGGTATTAGGGTTAGGGGTTTGGAGCTATAGGGTTCTGGATTAGGGTTAGGGATTGGGGTTATGGACTACTAAGAGTCGAATTAGGGTTAGGGGTTTGGGACTACAGGGAGAGGGATTAGGGTTAGGGGTTTGGGTCTATAGTGACTGTGATTAGAGTTAGGGTTTGGGGGCTATAGGGACTGGGGTTAGGGGTTTGGAACTATAAGGACAAGGTTTATTGATAAGGGTAGCAGATTTGGGACTATAGGGACTGGGATTAGGTTTAGGGGTTTGGGACTATATGGACTGGGATTTAGGTTAAGGGTAGCAGGTTTGGGACTATAGGGACCAGGATTAGGGTTTGAGACTATAGGGCCCAGGATTAAGGTTAGGGTTGGGGGTTTGGGATTACTTGGAGTGGGGTTAGGGTTAAGGGTTTTGGACAATAGGGATAGGATTAGCATTAAGAGTATCGAGTTTTGGACTATAGGAATCGTGATTAGGGTTAGGGGTTTGGGAGTATAAGGACTGGGATTAGGGTTGGGTGTTAGGGACTACTGGGAGTGGTATTAGTGTTGGGGTTAAGGTTTTGGGCAATAGGGACCATGATTAGGGTTAAATTGGAGGTTTGGGACTACTGGGATAGGGATTAGGGTTAGGGTTAATGGTTTGGGACTATAGGGACAGGGATTAGGGTTAAGGGTAGCAGGTTTGGGACTATAAGGACCGAGATTAGGGTTAGGGTTTGGGACAATAGGGACCAGGATTAGGGTTAGGGTTAGGGGTTTGGGACTAAAGGGACTGGAATTAGGGTTAGGGGTTTGGGACTATAGGCACCAGGATTAAGGTTAGTAATGGGGGTTATGGACTACTAAAAGTGGTTTTAGGGTTAGGGGTTTTGGACTACTGGGCATTTGATTAGGGTTAGGGATTGGAACTATAGTGACCGGGATAAGGGTTAGGGTTAGAGATTTGGGACTATAGGGACTAGGATTAAAGTTAAGGATTTGGGACTATAGGGACTGGGGTTAGGGGTTTGGAACTATAAGGACAAGGATTAGGGTTAAGGGTAGTGGGTTTGGGACTATAGGGACTGGGATTAGGGTTAGGGGTAGCAGGTTTGGGACTATCGGGACCGTGGTTAGGGTTAGTGGTTTGGGACTATAGGGACTAAGATTAGGGTAAGGGGTTTGGGACTATAGAGCCCAGGATTAGGGTTAGGGTTGGGGGTTTGGTATTACTCTGAGTTGGATTAGGGTTATGTTTAAGGGTTTGGGACAATAAGGATGGGATTAGGGTTAAGGGTATCAGTTGTTGGACTATAGGGACCGTGATTAGTGTTAGGGTTAGGGGTTTGGGACTATAGGGACTGGGATTAGGGTTAGGGGTTTTGGACTATAGGGACCATCATTTAGGGTTAGAGTTATGGGTTTGGGACTATAGGGACTGGGATTAGGGTTAGGGTTAGGAGTTTGGGACTATAGAGACTGGGATTAGGGTAAAGTGTTTGGGACTATAGGGACTGGGATTAGGGTTAGAGATGGGGTTAGGGACTACAGGGAGTGGCATTAGGGTTAAGGGTTTGGGGCTATAGGGATGGGATTAGGGTTAAGGGTAGTGGGTTTGATACTATTGTGACCTGGATTAGGATTAGGGGTTTGGAACTATAGGGACCGGGATTAGGGTTAAAGGTAGCAGGTTTGGGACTATAGGGACCAGGATTAGGGTTAGGGGTTTGGAACTATAAGGACTGGGATTAGGGTTAGGAGTTTGGGACTACAGGGACTGGGGTTAGGGTAAGGGGATTGGGACTATAAAGACTGGGATTAGGGTTAGGGGTTTGGGACTATAGGGACCAGGATTATTGTTATTTTTGGGGGTTATGGTCAACTAAGAGTTGGATTAGGCTTAAGGTTTTGGGACTACTGGGAGTGGAATTAGTGTTAGGGGTTTGGGACTATAGGGACTAGGATTAAGGTTACGGATGGGGTTATGGACTACTAAGAGTGGGATTAGGGTTATTGTTTTTGAACTACTGGGAGTGGGATTAGGGTTAGGGATTGGAACTATAGTGTCTGGGATAAGGGTTAGGGATTTGGGACTATAGGGACTGGGATTAAAGTTAGGTTTTTGGGACTATAGGGACTGGAATTAGGGGTTTGGAACTAAAAAGACAAGGATTAGGGTTAAGGGAAGTGGATTTGGGACTATAGGGACTGGCATTAGCGTTAGGGGTAGCAGGTGTGGAACTATAGGGACCGGGGTTAGGGTTAGGGGTTTGGGACTATAGGGAGTAAGATTAGGGTTAGGGGTTTGCAACTATAGGGTCAAGGGTTAGGGTTGGGGTTTGGGGTTACTCAGAGTTGGATTAGGGTTATGTTTAAGGGTTTGGGACTATAGGGATGGGATTATGGTTAAGTGTATTAGGTTTTGGACTATAGGGACCATTATTAGGTTTAGGGTTAGGAGTTTGGGAATATAGAGACTGGGATTAGGGTTAGGGTTAAAGGTTTGGGAGCATAGGGACTAGGATTAGGTTTAGGGTAAGGAGTTTGGGACTATAGAGACTGGCATTAGGGTTCAGTGTTTGGGACTATAGGGACCTGGATTAGGGTTAGATTTGGGGGTTAGGGAATACAGGAAGTAGCATTAAGGTTAAGGGTTTGGGGCTATAGGGATGGTATTAGGGTTAAGGGTAGCGGGTTTGGGACTATTGTGACCTGGATTAGGGTTAGAGTTAGGGGTTTGGAACTATAGGGACCGGGATAAGGGTTAAGGGTAGCAGGTTTGGGACTATAGGGACCAGGATTAGGGTTAGGGGTTTGGGACTGTAAGGACTGGGATTAGGGTTAGGATTAGGGGATTGGGACTTTGGGTTTTGCTGTTTGGGACTATAGGGACTGGGATAAGGGTTAGGGTTAGAGGTTTGGAACTTTAGGGGTTAGAGTTAGAGGTTTAGGACTATCCGATTAGGGTTAGGGGTTTGAGACTTTAGAGACAGGGATTAGGGTTAGGGGTTTGGGAGTATAGGGACCGGAATTAGGGTTAGAGTTGGGGGTTAGGGACTATTGGGAGTGGTATTAGGGTTAGGGTTAAGGGTTTGGGACTATAGGGAGCAGGATTAGGGTTAAGGTTGTGGCTTTGGGACTACTGGGAGAGGGATTAGGGTTAGGGTTAATGGTTTGGGACTATAGAGATGGGATTAGGCTTAAGTGTAGCGGGTTTGAGACTATGGGGAATAGGATTAGGGTTAGGGTTAGGGGTTTGGAACTATAGGGACTAGGATTAGGGTTAAGGGTAGCAGGTTTTGAATTATAATGGCCGGGATTAGGGTTTAGGGCTTGGGACTATAGGGACCTGGGATTAGGAGCTATAGGGTTCTGGATTAGGGTTAGGGATTGGGGTTGTGGACTACTAGGAGTGGAATTAGGGTTAGGGGTTTGGGACTACAGGGAGTGGGATTAGGTTTAGGGGTTTGGGTCTATAGGGACTGGGATTAGAGTTAGGGTTTTGGCACTATAGGGACTGGGGTTAGAGGTTTGGAACTATAAGGACAAGGATTATTGTTAAGGGTAGCAGGTTTGGGACTATAGGGACCGGGATTAGGTTTAGGGGTTTGGGACTATATGGATTGGGATTAGGGTTAAGGGTAGCAGGTTTGGGACTATAGGGACCAGGGTTAGAGTTAGGGGTTTGGGACTATAGGGCCCAGGATTAAGGTTAGGGTTGGGGGTTTGGGATTACTTGGAGTGGGGTTAGGGTTAAGGGTTTGGGACAATAGGGATAGGATTAGCATTAAGAGTATCGGGTTTTGGACTATAGGAATCGTGATTAGGGTTAGGGGTTTGGGACTATAGGGACTGGGATTAGTGTTAGGGATTTGGGACTATAGGGACAGGGATTAGGGTTAGGGATTTGGGTCTATAGAGACTGGGATTAGGGTTAGGGGTTTGGGACTATAGGGACCAGGATTAGGGTTAGAGTTGGGGGTTAGGGAATACTGGGAGTGAGATTAGGGTTAAGGGTTTGGTTCTATAGGCATGGTATTAGGGTTAAAGGTTGCGTGTTTGGGACTATTATGACCAGGATTAGGGTTAGGGGCTTGGAACTATAGGGACTGTAATTAGGGAAAGGGTAGTGGGTTTGGGACTATAGGGACTAGAATTAGGGTTAGGGGTTTTGGACTATAGGGACTGGGAGGCGGGTTAGGGGTTTTGGACTACAGGGACTGGGATTAGGTTTAGGGGCTTGGGACTATAGGGACTGGGATTAGGGTTAGGGGTTTGGGACGATAGGGACCGGGATTTGGGTTAGGTTTAGGGGTTTGGGACTACTGGGGTTGAGATTAGGGTTAGGGGGTTGGGAATACTGGAAAATGGATTATGGTTAGGGTTGGGGGTTTGGGGCTATAGGTACTGGTATTAGGGTTAGGGTTAAGGGTTTGGTACTATAGAGACTGGGATTAGGGTTAGGCGTTTTGCACTATAGGGACTGGGGTTAGGGTTAGGGGTTTGGGATAACTGGGAGTGGAATTATCATTAGGGTTAGGGGTTTGGGACTATACTTACTGGGGTTAGCAGTTTGGAACTATAGGGTAAAGGATTAGGTTTAAGGGTAGCGGGTTTTGGACTATAGGGACCAGGGTTAGAGTTAGGGGTTTGGGATTATAGGGTCTGGGATTAGGTTTAGGGGTTTTTTGACTATAGGGACCAGGGTTAGGGTTAAGGGTAGCGGGTTTGGGACTATAGAGACAAGGGTTAGGGTTTGGGGTTTGGGACTACTGGGAGTGGGATTAGGGTTTAATGATTTGGGACTACTGGAAGTGGGATTGGGGTTAAGGTTGGGGGTTTTAGGCTATAGGTACCGGTATTAGTGTTAGGGTTAAGGGTTTGGCACTATAGGGACTGGGATTAGGGTTAGGGGTTTTGGACTATAGGGACTTTGATTAGATTAATGGTTAGTGGTTTCAGACTATTGGGACCGGGGTTAGAGTTAGGGTTTAGGACTATAGGTACCGGGATTAGGGTTAGGGTTGGGGGTTATGGACTACAAAGAGTTGGATTAGGGTTAGGGGTTTGGGACTACTGGGAGTGGGATTAGAGTTTGGGGTTTGGAACTATAGTGACCAGGATTAGGGTTAGGGGTCTGGGATTATAGGGACTGGGATTAGGGTTAGGGGTTTTGGACTACTGGAAGTGGGATTAGGGTTTGTAACTGTAGGGACTGGGATTAGGGTTGGTGTTTGGGAGTATAGGGACTGGGATTAGGGTAAGGGTAAGGGGTTTGGGACTATAGGGACTGGGATTAAGGTATGGGGCTTGGGACTACTTGCAGTGTGATAAGGGCTAGGTGTTTGGGACTACTGGGAGTCGGTTTAGGGTTAGGATTTTGGGACTAATGGGAGGGGGATAAGGGTTAGGTGTTTGGGACTCCTGGGAGTGGGATTAGGGTTAGGGTTTTGGGACTTTAGTGACTGGGGTTAGGGTTAGGGGTTTGGTACTATAGGGACTGGGGTTAGGGGTTTGGGACAACTGGGAGTGGGGTTAGCATTAGGGTTAGCAGTTTGGGACTATACTTACTAGGGTTAGGGTTAGCGGTTCGGAACTATAGGGAACAGGGTTAGGGGTTTGGGACTATAGGGATTGGGATTAGGGTTAAGGGTTTGGGACTATAGGGATGGGATTAGGATTAGGGTTTGGAACTATAGTGACTGGAATTAGGGTTGAGGTTTGGAGTTTGGGACTATAGGGACTGGGTTTAGGGTTGGGGATAAGGGTTTGGGACTACTAGGATTAGGGTTAGTGGTTTGGGACTATAGGGACTCGGATTAGAGTTAAGGTTTTGGGACTATAGGGACTGGGGTTAGGGGTTTGGAACTATAAGGACAAGGATTAGGGTTAAGGGTAGTGGGTTTGGGACTTTATGGACCGGGAATAGGGTTAAAGGTAGCAGGTTTGAGACTGTAGGGACCGCGGTTATAAGTTTGGAAGTATAGGGACTAAGATTAAAGATAGGGTTTTTGGACTATAGGGCCCGGGATTAGGGTTGGGTTGGGGTTTGGGATTACTCAGAGTGGGGTTAGGGTTAGCTTTAAGGGTTTGTGACTATATGGATGGGATTAGGGTTTAGGGCATCAGGTTTAGGACTATAGGGACCATGATTATTGTTAGGTTTTGGGGTTTTGGACTATAGGAACTGGGATTAGGGTTAGGGGTTTGGGACTATAGTGACTGGGATTAGGGTTTGGGCTTTGGGATTACTGGGAGTGGGATTAGGGTTAGGGTTGGCACTATAGTGACTGGGGTTAGGGTTAGTGGTTTGGGACTATGGGGACTGGGGTAAGAGTTAGGAGTTGGGACTACTGGGAGTGGGATTAGCATTGGAGGTTAGGGGTTTGGGACTATAATGACTGAGGTTAGGGTTAGGTGTTTGGAAGTATAGGGTCCAGGATTAGTGTTAAGGGTAGCGGGTTTGGGACAATAGGGACTTGGATTAGGGTTAGGGTTGGGGTTTTGGACTATAGGGACTGGGATTAGGGTTTTGGCTAGGGTTTTGGACTATAGGGACAGAGGTTAGGTTTAGGGGTTTGGAACTATAGGGAGTGGGATAAGGGTTAGGTGTTTGGGACTATAGGGACTGGGATTAGGGTTAGGGTTGGGACTACTGGGAGTGGGATTAGGGTTTGGGACTATCGGGATGCGATTATGGTTAAGGGTAGCGGGTTTGGGACTATAGTGACAGGGATTACGGTTACGGTTAGGGGTTTGGGACTATAGGAACTGGGATTAGGGTTAGAGGTTTGGGACTATATGGACTGGGATTTAGAGTTAGAGTTAGGGGTTTGGGACTATGGGGACAGGGATTAGGATTAGGGATCAGGCTTTGGGTCTATATATCCCAGAATTAGGGTTAAGGTTGGGGGTTTGGGACTACTGGGAGAGGGATTAGGGTTAAGGTTAATGGTTTGGGACTATAGGGATGGGATTAGGGTTAAGGGTAGCGGGTTTGGGACTATTGGGATCAGGATTAGGTTTAGGGGTTTGGAACTATATGGACCGAGATTAGGGTTAAGGGTGGAGGGTTTGGGACTATGGGGACCGGGATTGGGGTAAGGGTGTGGGACTATATTGACCAGGGTTAGGGTTAGGGGTTTGGGACTATAGAGACTGGAATTAGGGTTAGTGGTTTGGGACTAAAGGGACTGGGATTCGGGTTAGGGATGGGGTTATGGACTGCTAAGAGTGGGATTAGGGTTAGGGGTTTGGGACAACTGGGAGTGGGATTAGGGTTTGGAACTATAGTGACCGGGATTAGGGTTAGGGTTAGGGTTTGAGACTAAAGGGACTTGGATTATGGTTAGGGTTAGGGATTTGGGACTACTGGGAGTTTAATTAGGGTTAGGGGTTTGGGACAATAGGGACTGGGATTAGAGTTAAGGTTTTGGGACTATAGGGACTAGGGTTAGAGTTAGGGGTTTGAAACTATAAGGACAAGGATTACGGTTAAGGGTAGAGGGTTTGGGACAATAGGGACCAGGATTAGGGTTAGGGGTTTGGGACTATAGTGACCGGGATTAGGGTATAGGGTAGCAGGTTTGGGACTATAGGGACTGGGTTAGGGTTAGGGTTGGGGGTTTGGGATTACTCAGAGTGGGATTAACATTAGGGTTAACGGTTTGGGACTATAGGGATGGGATTAAGGTTAAGGGTATTGGGTTTTGGACTATAGGGACCGTAATTAGGATTAGGGTTAGGGGTTGGGTCTATAAGGACTGGGATTAGGGTTAGAGTTAGAGGTTTGGGACTATAGGGACTGGGATTAGGGTTAGGCGTTTTGGACTATTGAGACTGGGATTAAGGTTAGGGGTTTGGGAGCATAGGAACTGGGAATAGGGTTAGAGTTGGGTGTTAGGGACTACTGGGAGAGGGATTAGGGTTAGAGTTAATGGTTTGGGTCTAAAGGGATGGGATTGGGGTTAGGGTTAGGGGTTTGGGACTAAAGAGACTAGGATTAGGGTTAATGTTGGGGGTTTGGGACTACTGGGATAGGGATTAAGGTTAGGGTTAATGGTTTGGGACTATAGGAACGGGATTAGGGTTAAGGGTAGCAGGTTTGGTACTATAAGGACCGGGATTAGGGTTAGGGTTTGGGACTATAGGGCCTGGGATTAGGGTTAGGGGTTTGGAACTATAGGGATTGGGATTCGGGTTAGGGGTTTCGGACTATAGGGACCAGGATTAAGGTTAGGGATGGGGGTTATGGACTACTGAAAGTGGGATTAGGGTAAGGGGTTTTGGACTACTGGGAGTGAGATTAGAGTTAGAGATTGGAACTATAGTGACCGGGATAAGGGTTAGGGTTAGAGGTTTGGGACTATAGGGACTGGGATTAGGGTTATGGGTTTGGGACTACAGGGAGTGGGATTAGGGTTAAGGGTTTGGGACTATAGGGACTGGGATTAAATTTAGGGTTTTGGAACTATAGGGACTGGGGTTAGGGGTTTGGAACTATAAGGACAAGGATTAGGGTTAAGGATAGTGAGTTTAGGACTGTAGGTACTTGGATTAGGGTAAAGGGTAGGAGGTTTGGGACTACAGGGACCGGGGTTAGGGTTAGGGGTTTGGGACTATAGGGACTAAGATTAGGGTTAGGTGTTTGGGACTATAGGGCAAAGGATTAGGGTTAGGGTTAGGGTTGGGGTTTGGGATTTCTCGGAGTTGGATTAGGGTTATGTTTAGGGGTTTTCGATTAAAGGGATGGGATTGGATTTAAGGGTATCGGGTTTTGGACTATAGGGACCATGATTAGGGTAAAGGTTAGGGGTTTTGGACTATAGGGACTGGGATTTAGAGTTAAGGTTTTGGGACTATAGGGACTATAGGGTTAGGGGTTTGGAACTATAAGGACAAGGATTAGGGTTTAAGGGTAGCATGTTTGGGACTATAGGGACCGGGATTAGGGTTAGGGATGGGGGTTATGGACTGCTAAGAGTGGGATTAGGGTTAGGGGTTTGGGACTACAGGGAGTGGGATTAGGGATAGGGGTTGGGACTACTGGGAGTGGGATTAAGGTTAGAGTTTTGATCTATAGTGACCGGGATTATGGTTAGGGTTAGGGGTTTGGGACTAAAGGAAGTGGGATTAGGGTTAGGGGGTGGTAAAAGTGGGACTGGATTTAGAGTTAAGGTTTTGGGACTATAGGGACTGGGGTTAGGGTTAGGGGTTTGGAACTATAAGGACAAGGATTAGGGTTTAAGGGTAGCATGTTTGGGACTATAGGGACCGGGGTTAGGGTTTAGGGCTTGAGACAATAGGGACTAAGATTAGAGTTAAGGGTTTGGGACTAAAGGGATGGGATTAGGGTTAAGGCTATCTGGTTTTGGACTATAGGGACCATGATTAGGGTTAGGGTTTGGGGTTTCGAACTATAGGGACTGGGATTAGGGTTAGGGTTAGAGGTTTGGGACTATAGGGGTTAGGGTTAGAGGTTTAGGACTATAGGATTAGGGTTAGAGATTTGAGACTATAGAGACAGGGATTAGGGTTAGGGCTTTGGGAGTATAGGGAACGGGATTAGGGTTAGAGTTGGGGGTTAGGGACTACTGAGAGTGGTATTAGGCTTGGGTTTAAGGGTTTGGGACTATAGGGACCAGGATTAGGGTTAAGGTTGGGGGTTTGGGACTACTGTAAGAGGGATTATGGTTAAGGTTAATGGTTTGGGACTATAGGGATGGGATAGGGTTAAGGTTAGGGGTTTGGGACTATAGGGAGCAGGATTAGGGTTAAGGTTGGGGCTTTGGGACTACTGGGAGAGGGATTAGGGTTTGGGTTAATGGTTTGGGTCTATAGGTACTAGGATTAGGTTTAAGGGTAGCAGGTTTTGAATTATAATGACCGGGATTAGGGTTAGGGCTTGGGACTATAGGGACCTGGGATTAGGGTTAGGGGTTTGGGACTACAGGGAGTGGGATTAGGGTTAGGGGTTTGGGTCTATAGGGACTTTGATTAGAGTTAGGGTTTTAGGGCTATAGGGACTGGGGTTAGGGTTTTGGAACTATAAGGACAAGAATTAGGGACTGGGATATGGGTTAGGGGTTTGGGACTATATGGACTGGGATTAGTTTTAAGGGTAGCAGGTTTGGGGCTATAGGGACCGGGTTAGGGTTTTGGGACTATAGGGCCCGGGATTAGCGTTAGGGTTGGGGGTTTGGGATTACTTGGAGTGGGGTTTGAGAATTTGGAATTGGACTTTGGAGGGGGTCCGGAGCCTGAACTAAAAAAATGGGGGCAATCTTAGGGTCTATGGACTGTGCACTAGCAGGGAACACAGATGTAAGACTAGGTTCACTTACCCTTCTGGTGACAGTAAGTGCATGAGAATGAGGAAGTGCCAAAGTGGTGGAGATCAGTGCACGATTAAAGGGAGTGGATATGTGGGTGGCCTTAGAGCGGGCCGTGGATGGCTGGGAAGATGGAGTGGGCCTGAAGGTGCGATGCAGTGATTCCGTAGAAGTGGTGGATAATTCACCCTTTCTTTTCTTGGAAGTTTGCTCCTGAGTGAGATTATGATAAGCAGTGGAAGTGCTAGAGGAAAAAGAAGCAGAAGGAGTGTTAGGTACATCGTTATTTGAAGTAGGTACATTAGAAGTGAAAGGTTTGGTCCTTGATTTACTATCGGTGGTGTTATCCCATCTGTAGGCATAGCCATTTTAGTGAGCAGACAAGTCTCTGAGAAATTTAACTTTCTTGGCATTTATGACACTCAGTGTATAGTCCTTGAGGTGAGCATGCAGGAGTTTATCCTGCTTACTGTATCTCGGGGAGGACACACCAGAGGAGTGGTCCAAATGCCAACGGTTGATGGAAACATCCAATTGTTCTAGCTCAGATTCATATTACTTACATAAAATGGAAATCATGTTGAGGGAACAGGATTGAAGATTATCCTCCCAAGATGATTTTAGGGAATCATTTGTTTTTTTGATATTGGGGAATATCTGGATTTTAGGCTCCCTGGATGCTACTGTGGGCGCATGCGCAGGAGCCTAATTTTGTCCGCTCACTTGATCAGCTACGCTGATCAGGTGTGGGGGGCATACTTAAGCCGGCTTGTCCTCTGATTCAGCTATACATGAGGAACGCCTGTTACCAGCTTGGAGTACGCACGGGGTATGTCTGATCCTTTTTATATCCCCTTTATTATGTTAGCTTCTGTTTTCTACGCCATGATCTTATACAAACCTGATCCTTCACAGGACATAACAACTTTTGTTGTTGCCCAATCACTACATTTTCTACCTAGTGATTCCTATATTCCCAAAGGGGTGCTGTTTTGGCCCTTCTGAACCTTTTTCTTCTCTCCTCTAGGTAAGTCAATCTTTAACCATTCAGCTATGGTTAGTATATATATATATATATATATATATATATATATATATATAATTTTCTCTTACTTTTTCCTACTTATCATGGCTTACTCTTGTTTTTTCTCCCTTAGAGACATACTTTTACCATCCTAGTCATCGCTCAAGCATATCCTCTCTATACCCTCCAGGCGCTCCCCTTTGATTATACTTATTTTAAACTGTAAGTTGCTGCATCTGTGTTAGCCCTATTGATTTGATGTGGTGGTAATGTTTATCCCACTTATTTGGTGATGTTCTCATCCCCTTTTTTTAGATATATATCTTTTTATTTTTACATTTTTGATCGCCAGGTCATCTGTAAGCCCCTTGCAGCCATAGATACGGTGGGACCTTGTTGGCCCCAGGTGGGGGCGTCCCTTCCCTGGTTCTGGTCGGTGGCTTCCAGGTACATTTTTGGATGCCGGGTCATTCCATCACTCTGGTGATATAGCCATGTCACACACCCTTTCTGATGTTTCACTTATTATATTATGTTATTTGTGTTTTGTTCATTTTTACAATGCTCCTTACTGTTTTTCATTTATTTTCACGTAGAAACCTTTAATGTTGGCACAGGCTCATATTATTCCCTGAGGAAGCCAATGTCTTGGCGAAACATGTAGGAATTGATTACCTTAAAGGCCTTCCTCACCAGGCCTACCCGACTATACTGTTTCCCACAATTCAACTGTGAATTGCACCCCTTTTTAAACATTGTTACTGTATATTTCTTGTTTTTCATTTTGTGATAATACATTTCAATAAAGTGTTTTTGTATTTTTATTAAAAAATATATCTTTTTTTCTTTGGCACCGTTATAATCCCTTTGTACCCCCATATTTTCTTCTTTGTATATCTGCAGTGTAATATCATGTAAGGCGCTGCTGCCTCTGACTGATGGTCTCACTAGATGATTTGAAGTGAGATTTGGTGATGTCACTACTGTGCTGATCACTGTTCTCCTTGCTGGAAAGAAAGCTGTACCTGAGTAGTGCAGGGATCCCCCTGCTTCTTCTTTGTCTATTTTGGGGATCTTTGCTTCCTCCACATTTACTACTTCTTTCTAAATATTTCCCAACATTCATCAAGGGGGTAACTCTGACATTACGAAGCAAAACGCTGCTCCTCTACCAAGATGGCCACCTTTACAGAGACCTGACAAAGCCGGGATAGGCCTATGATAGGGAAAAGATCAACTTCAAGGAGACCACAGGCATCTTACACAATACAGGTCCTTGTTAATCTTACCTCTTTTTGGTCATTCTTCCATTTTATTAAACTTGCATTAATAAAAATGCTCTGCTCTCTAGAAATAGATTGCTCAAATAATCCAACATCATTGGTGAGAAAAGTTTTGTTGACTAATAAATGGTTTTGGATAACATATTGTGTAAAAAATTCACCGTCTTCATTAAAGTATTGATGTGAAGTGTTTTCAGAAAAGTAGTATGAAGCTTGTATATATCGGTGCAACTTCTGCAGGAGGACAAAATTTGATTGAAACTATAATGCAGTTTTAGAGGACCCTTGTTGAGCCATGGACCTTGTGTTTCTGGAGGGCTGGACTTATTCCATGAGGTCACTAACTATGCTGTTCATACCTCGAGTGCCACCTTACAGTATGTATGAAGGTTGCCAAGCTACTCTAAAATCCACCCAACCTAATATTCAATTTTTTTGTGAACAACAATAGGTTTGGTAGAGTTCCTCGTGATATTCTTCCAATGGATGATGTATACTTATTCCCCACTTAAAGCGCAGCTCCGGTCATTTTTTTTTTTTTTTTTTAAGCACCCCCATGATAGTCGCAGCTTATGCCATTCAAATTGGCATAAGCTGCATATGCAATTGTTGGTGTTCATTGTAAATGCAATGTGACTCACTGTTTCCTCTCGATTCTGTAGGCATTCATCATCAGTGTGTGCATCTTAAGCCCGGTAGGACTTTCTCCTGGAATACAGTGAAGCTGGCTACCCAGCATGCACCTCCTGATCACGCGCCTGCACAGGGTGAAGAAAGCGAGGCGCACTCAGCAAGGTGCAGAAGATGCCAATTGATCAATGGCTACTGGGATATATGTGTCATGCGTTCACTTCACTGGAACTAAGAGGCCAAGACCAACCCCTGAAAAACAACCCCACACCATAATCCCCCCTCCACCAAATGATTTGGACCAGTGCACAAAGCAAGGTCCATAAAGACATGGATGAGTGAGTTTGGGGTAGAGGAGCTTGACTGGCCTGCACAGAGTCCTGACCTCAACCTGATAGAACACCTTTGGGATGAATTAGACTAGAGACTGCAATCCAGGCCTTCTCATCCAACATCAGTGCCTGACCTCACAAATGCGCTTCTGGAAGAATGGTCAAACATTCCCATAGACACACTCCTAAACCTTGTGGACAGCCTTCTCAGAAGAGTTGAAGCTGTTATAGCTGCAAAGGATGGGCCAACTCAATATCGAACCCTATTGCCACATACAGACCCAGGTACCATATGATAGCTGTGGGCCAATCACAGCATCACTCTGCAGGAAACACAGCTGTTAAGAATGAAATTCATGCACAATAGCTTTGTTGGCATTGTGATCAGCTGATCGCATAGTGATTCCGGGACTGGGATCCACAACCTGCTGTGTCCAGGGAAGTAGCATGCTGCATGCCCCTTACCCAGAAAAGGGCTGGTTGATGTACATGTATGTGATCCAGGCTGTCCATGTTGGCCGCCCGCTGTAAATGTACGGTGGGCGGCTGGCAAGTGGTTAATTAATAAATGAATCACAAAAAAAAATACAATTGCCCCTGATGTAAATCCAACATTAAACGCATTGCCCAACAATGTAGGTACATCATCCCTGATGACCTGCCAGACAATATGTCCCATGCAAAAATGATCCTCTCCTGTTGATACTCCAATCACAAATGACAGCTCCCTGGCCAGCTGCTGAATGTCATCCAACTGGCCAAGTGTCCAAGCATGGTCATGACCATATTTTGTCAATTACATCACTCGGGATACCCTTCCAATTGGTTGACATTCAGCAGTTGGCCTAGGAGCTTTCATATGCAACAAGAGAAGTGGAAGTTTTATTTGTGGGTCATCAGGGTATCATTTATTGTGATGAATGTTGGGTCTACATAGCTGGATGGTATAAATGACATTGAATTTACATTGAGGGATGATGCTTTTTATTTTTGTACTTTTTTAATTCAGGATTTTTCACATTTTATCTGTGTTTATTTACCATTTTACTTTTTTCATGAATGATAAACAAGGGGTACTATGCACTCCTTACTCACATATGGGGTCCCAAAATTTTAAATTCCCCCCATCTTAAAGGGGCTTCCAGATTTTGATAAGTCTCCTCCGCAGACCCTCACATCTTTCTTGCCTTTTCTCCCAATAACATGGGGGCTGGGTACACTTCCAGGGGAGCTTAGCAAGGTACCCATGCAATGTTGATAGCATGCAATTCGGTATGGCTCAAGAGGGAGCGGAGGCTGCAAGCTCACTGCCCCTCCCTTCCCTGGACACCCAGGCAGCGTGCTAAAGTTGGTCTGGTATAACATTGTCAGGGGGGATATTGTGATCAATACCTGGAAGTGTTATACCTAGGCATGTGCAATTCATTTAGTTCCAAATCGAAATTATGAAAATGTTTTCATTATTTGGAAATTATGATCTATCTGAATTTCCGAATTACAATAATTATTTAAATTAATCCAAAGTAATTAAACGAAATTCAGCCAAAATTCAAATTCAAATTGAATTGAATCTAAAAATGAATTTGAAATTGAATTTGAAAAGAAGAATAGAATAATAGCCGTACGTCGGGTTGCTCAGGCACAGTTGTGGGCGGCACGCGCTTGTGCCTGCTGCATGCTGCGGGATCGTGCCCACCAGTCGGGTGAACTTGATGTCCGCCGAGGGCCCACAGTCACCTAGTAGAGAGGCAGAATGGGGATCTGCCTTTGTAAACAAGAAGGATCCCCATTCTGACAGGGGACATGTCAGAGATCTACTGTTCCCAGTCATTGGGAACAGTGATCTCTGTCATGTCCCTGCCAGCCGATCCCCCCTACAGTTAGAACACACCCAGGGAACACATTTAACCTCTTGATCGCCCCTTATGCCCTGTACACATGGTCAGACATTGATCGGACATTCCGACAACAAAATCCATGGATTTTTTCCGACGTATGTTGGCTCAAACTTGTCTTGCATACACACGATCACACAAAGTTGTCGGAAAATCCGATCATTTTGAACGCGGTGATGTAAAACACATACGTCGGGACTATAAACAGGGCAGTAGCCAATAGCTTTCGTCTCTTAATTTATTCTGAGCATGCGTAGCACTTCGTGCGTCGGATTTCTGTACACACGATCGGAATTTCCGACAACGGATTTTGTTGTCGGAAAATTTTATAGCCTGCTCTCAAACTTTGTGTGTCCGAAATTCCGATGGAAAATGTGTGATGGAGCCCACACAGGGTCGGAATTTCTGACAACAAGGTCCTATCACACATTTTCCGTCAGAAAATCCGACCGTGTGTACAGGGCATTAGTGTTAACCCCTTCCCTGCCAGTGTCATTTTTACATTGATTGGTGCATTTTTATAGCACTGATAATGTAATAATGGTCCCCAAAAAGTGTCATTTGGGGTCAGATTTGTCGCAGTCCCACTAAAAATCTCAGATCGCCGCCATTACCAGTAAAAACAATAAAACATAAATAAAAGTCCCTAAATCTATCCCATAGTTTGTAGATGCTAAATCTTTTGTGCAAACCAATCAATATACGCCTATTGCGAATTTTTTTACCAAAAATATATAGAAGGGTATATATCAGCCTAAACTGATGAATACATTTGTTTTTTTATTTTTATTTTTTGGATATGTATTATAGCAAAAAGTAAAAATAAAATTGTTTTTTTTTTTTCAAAATTGTCAGTCTTTGTTTATAGCGCAAAAAATAAAAACCGCAGAGGTGATCAAATACCACCAAAAGAAAGCTCTATTTGAAGGAAAAAAAGGACTTAAATTTTGTTTGGGTACAGCATCGCACACCCGCGCAGTTGTCAGTTAAAGCGATGCAGTTCCATATCGCAAAAAAATGACTTGGTCAAAGTCTTCCGGGCCTAGTTAACATGCATGGTTAAGGACATTAAAATATATCAATAAATAAAATATATTGCAGTTTACCAGCCCTTGGATGTGGTGGCTGCATTAGTTTTCATTTTCAACAAGAAAAAAAAAAACCCGTTGATCTTGCCAGAAATGTGATGTTGTTGTCATTTCCCATGAAATGAGCTAGAAGCAAAACAATGTTATCTTTCTTATGTAAACGGCACTGACTTTCAAAATTTTAATTTTGAATTTATTAAATTTGAATAGATTAGAATAGAATGGAAAAGAATAGACTAGAATGGAATAGAAAAGAATAGAATAAAAAAATAGATTAGACTTCAATAGAATAGAATAGAATAATAGAAAGAAAATAACCATCTTTTGAAATACGAATTTTGAATAGAATTTGAATTCAAATAAAATAGTTTAGAATAGAAAAGAATAAAATATAGTGCCCAGCAGTGCTGCCTATCAGCACCACCCATAAGTACCCATCTTTGAAGCCTTTCAGTGCCCATCAGTGTCGCCTATCAGTGCCCACCAGTGCCACCCATGAGTGCCCATCAGTGCCGCCTATCAATGTCCATCAATGTTGCATATCAGTGCCACCCATCACTGACACCTATCAGCGCTCATTAGTGCCGCATATCAGTGCCTGCTCATTGGTGCCACCTCATCAGTGCCGCCTTATTAGTGCCCATCAGTGCCGCCTTATCAGTGCCCATCGGTGAAGGAGAAAACTTACTTATTTACAAAATTTTTATAACAGAAACAAAAGCAAAACTTTTTTTTTCCAAATTTTTGGTCTTTTTTTATTTGTTTAGCAAAAAATAAAAACCGCAGAGGTGATCAAATACCACCAAAAGAAAGCTCTATCTGTGGGAACAAAGTGATACAAATTCTGTTTGGGTACAGTGTAGCATCACCCCGCATTTTTCATTTAAAGTGCAACAGTGCAGAAAGCTGAAAATTGGCTTGGGCCTGGTATTGAAGTGGTTAAAGAGAAGAATAGAATAAAATAGAAAAAATATAATCTTCTTCCAAAATAGAAATTTCAAATAGAAAACATGCGCTAGTCATCCCCATTCTAAAAAAGCCCTCACTGGATCCCACCAATCTCAACAACTTACGTCCAATCTCCTTACTCTCCTTCTCCTCCAAACTTCTTGAAAGACTGGTCTACATCCGACTAAGCGACCATCTGACCATGAATAAACTTCTAGATCCTCTCCAGTCCGGTTTTCGCCCTCAACACTCCACGGAAACTGCTCTCCTTAAACTCTCAAATGACCTACTAATGGCTAAAGCCAATGGACACTATTCGGTACTACTTCACCTGGATCTCTCTGCTGCCTTTGACACAGTGGACCACCCCCTCCTCCTCAAAAAACTCCACTCCTTTGGTCTCCGTGACTGTACTCTTCGCTGGTTCTCATCCTACCTATCACACCGCTCCTTCAGTGTCACTTACAACTCTACTTCCTCCTCTCCTCTTCCTTTTTCCGTTGGGGTCCCCCAAGGTTCTGTTCTTGGACCTCTCCTTTTCTCAATCTACACCACCTCCTTGGGTCAGTTGATTGCCTCCCATGGCTTTCAATATCATCTCTACGCTGATGACACCCAAATCTATCTCTCCACCCCCCAGCTCTCTCCATCTGTCTCCTCACACATTACCAACTTACTAGCAGACATATCAGCCTGGATGTCACATCACTACCTCAAACTCAACCTATCCAAAACCGAGCTCATGATATTTCCTCCCTCAGGTGCCACTTCCCCTGCTTTCCCTGTCAATATCAACGGCTCAACTATCAACCCATCTCCCCACGCCAGGGTCCTAGGTGTAATCCTGGACTCTGAACTAACCTTTCGACCCCACATTCTATCACTATCCAAAGCTTGCCACCTCAATCTCCGCAACATCTCCAAGATACGCCCCTTCCTAACCAATGTCACCACAAAGCTTCTAATCCACTCCCTGGTCATCTCCCGCCTCGACTACTGCAACTCCCTCCTCATTGGTTTACCTCTAAATAGGCTATCCCCACTTCAGTCCATCAGGAATGCTGCTGCCAGGCTCATCCACCACACAAACCGCTCAGCGTCTGCTACACCCCTCTGCCAATCCCTCCATTGGCTGCCACTCAATCACCGAATTAAATTCAAGATACTAACTATAACTTACAAAGCCATCCACAACCTGGCCCCCAGCTACATCTCTAACCTAGTCACAAAATACCAACCTAATCATTCTCTTCGCTCCTCCCAAGACCTCCTGCTCTCAAACTCCCTTGTCACCTCATCCCATGCTCGCCTTCAGGACTTCTCCAGAGCCTCCCCCATCCTCTGGAATGCTCTACCCCAATCCGTCCGTTTTTCTCCTACTTTATCCACTTTCAGACGATCCCTGAAAACTCATCTCTTCAGAGAAGCCTATCTGGCCCCAACTAACAACTGTACATTTATCTTCTCAATCAGCACATCACCCACAGTTATTACCTCTTGTATCTTTTGACCTTCCCTCTTAGATTGTAAGCTCTAAGGAGCAGGGCCCTCTGATTCCTACTGTATCAAAGTGTATTGTATTTGTACTGTCTACCCTCAAGTTGTAAAGCGCTACGTAAACTGTTGGCGCTATATAAATCCTGTATAATAATAATAATAATAATTTGAATGCCAATTAAGGTTACAGAGTCCAAATACTATGGGATATGATATTAAGTATGGTGCTGGGCTAATCACAAAAAACTTAAATAAAAATCGTGCTGTGATGCTCCCAATCTAAGTGAGTATAAAACTAGCCTTATGGGGGTGTGGAATGCACTAAGAGTGAACTGACTGATATGAAAAGAAACGCAAAATGCAGAGTGCAATGGGGTGTGTATACTCTCGGGAGTTATATCCCTAAATCAACTAGTGCACATAGACTTAGAAAATAAATGCATCCAATATAGTAGTAGTACAAGTACAAAACATACAGTGTAGACCAATATTGTGCCATGCGTTTTAAAACAAGTGAGCTTAAAAAATTAATACACCCAGTAAGGCAATAATAGAAATACAAAACTTACAGTGTGAGCCAGTATTGTTCTGCACGTCCGAGCAAATCTCAGGACGTGCTAGATAATCTAAAGTGTCCAGTGCAAACAGAACCAGTGCTTAAATATAAGGCAACACGGAAAAATACAAATGATCCAAAAAGTGACATGTGCAATAAAATTAGTGTCTTCAATATCTAATCAGTCCATATAGTGCCAATCGGTGAGTTAGTGCATACAATAAGATTTCTCCATAGACCGATCAGTCTAATAGATGGAAACCGTGGAGTGTATAAACCAGATAGGGGTAGTGGATCCTCTTCATGCAACAATCCTACACTGATAAGCAGTGGCCCCTTACCTCATTATCCTGAGGTTACAGCATAAATCAGAAACTGCTGGTACCAGCTCCTTTAAGAGTGGGTCCTGGATCCTGGACTAGATCTCCATATGACTTAGACCCTCAGGGGGCGAGGTGGCCATAAATATAAAGAAGGGGATGCCACATAGTGTAGTAGTTTAACCAAAGACAATTTATTAAAAATAAGCGATACTCAGATAGCAAAAAACAGAGATCGCAAAACTCCAACGAGCGGCGAGCTCGTACGCATCTGTCAGTGGAAGGTGCCTGTCCCATCCCTACACGTGACGTCAAGTACCTCGTGACTTCATCAGGGGATACTAGGAGGCACACAAAGCTGTCTTTAAATAGTATAGACTAGATGAATATACGGCGGCCATTTTCTCATAGTCCAATGGGAAAACGCCATAGCGGCCATTTTCCCAGGGTTGTACGGAGGCGGCCATTTTCTTGGTTATCTAAAATCTGACAGGGACGAAAATAGAGCTGTGGTCAGCGTCTAATAAGTCTAAGCAAAAGACAAAGGCCAAGAAAAGCCTCAGGTATAGGAGAAGTATAAAATTAACGGAAAGGGGAGATTTGGATATACAACCAAATTATCTAAATACATACTTGTGACCGAACAGTTAAAAATAATCTTTTAATAATTGCGAGCAATAAAAAACCCATAAAACCTCGATAAAATATAAAAAAATTTAAAAAATTAAGTTATAAACCCGGATGGGATAAGCCTTTCAGGCAGAATCCAAATGGATATTTATGTTGGACACATTTGCGCCGAGAGGCCTAAATATTGAGTTTAACCTGAATTGTTTTCTTAGTGATTTTTAATTACTTCTGGATCAGTTTTACATGATTTAAAACCCCTCTCCACTTACACACGTTAGTTACGATGTCTGCTCCCCCATCTCTAATCCCTATGTAATTGTATTACTCCCCTTACTCTTTATATGTTCTTTTATGTTTTTTTGTTTTTTATGTCCGTTTGGACTAGATAGAGATCTTCAGCAACTCTAGCGCCTTCTAGCATAGTTATCCCTACTTTCAGCCTCATTGTAGCTATGATGCAAATGCCCTATTTTTCTTGGTTAGGTCTGCACCTTTAGGAGTCCCGTCCTCTCACTCCCTTATTTGTTAGTTTCCTATACCACTGATTGTCGTTCCCAATAGGAGAATCTTGCTTTTAGTTCTAAGATTTTTTTGGGGGGCGTTTCAATTATTTCTATGAAATTTTTAGCAATTTCAATGTTGTTGTACTATACTATATGGCGCATATGGAATATCTCTACTCTGTGCATTTATTTATATCTGTATCACACGCTGATATCAGTGAAATGGCTTATCCCATCCGGGTTTATAACTTAATTTTTTTAATTTTTTATATTTTATCAAGGTTTTATGGGTTTTTTTATTGTTCGCAATTATTAAAAGATTATTTTTAACTGTTCGGTCACAAGTATGTATTGGGATAATTTGGTTGTATATCCAAGTCTTCCCTTTCCGTTAATTTGATACTTCTCCTATACCTGAGGCTTTTCTTAGCCTTTGTCTTTTGCTTACACTTATTAGACGCTGACCACAGCTCTATTTTCGTCCCTGTCAGATTTTACCAAGAAAATGTCCGCCTCCGTACAACCCTGGGAAAATGGCCACTATGGCGTTTTCCCATTGGACTACGAGAAAATGGCCGCCGTATATTCATCTGGTCTATAAAGACAGCTTTGTGTGCCTCCTAGTATCCCCTGATGAAGTCACGAGGTCTGTGACGTCACGCATAGGGACGGGACAGGCACCTTCCACTGACAGATGTGTATGAGCTCGCCGCTCGTTGGAGTTTTGCGATCTCTGTTTTTTGCTATGTGAGTACCGCTTATTTTTAATAAATTGTCTTTGGTTCAAACTACTACACAATTGACTCGGTTGAATTGATGATAGGCAACTCCTATCCTTATATTGATTAGTGGTTCCAAATTAATAATAACTACTGCAGTAGGGAACAGACACAAAAGATACGCTCAGCATCTTTCCAAATTACTGTTCTGCCTTATTATGACGCAATTGAAGGTTTTTATGCACATGATTACGTAGGTATCACATTAATATTACAATTGTAGGTTTATCGTAACAAGGGGCGTTACATAGATAGGCTAATTCTAATCAGGACTCAAAAGAATGTAAACATTTACTGAAAACATTATTAGTGCCGTGTGCACAGTGAGGGCAGAGTGCAATACATACAAAATACAATACAATTATATACAGAACTTACAAATTTCCATTACACTATGTGGCATCCCCTTCTTTTTATTTATGGCCACCTCACCCCCTAAGGGTCTAAGTCATATGGTGATCTAGTCCAGGATCCAGGACCCACTCTTAAAAGAGCTGGTACCGGCGGTTTCTGATTTATGCTGTAACCTCAGTATAATGAGGTAAGGGGCCACTGATTATCAGTGTAGGATTGTTGCATGAAGAGGATCCACTACCCCTATCTGGTTTATACACTCCACGGTTTCCATCTATTAGACTGATCGGTCTATGGAGAAATCTTATTGTATGCACTAACTCACTGATTGGCACTATATGGACTGATTAGATATTGAAGACACTAATTTTATTGCACATGTCACTTTTTGGATCATTTGTAGTTTTCCGTGTTGCCTTATATTTAAGCACTGGTTCTGTTTGCACTGGACACTTTAGATTATCTAGCACGTCCTGAGATTTTTGAATATTGAAAAGAACGTATCAACGCATAGTGGTCATGCGGATACAGATTTAGTTACAAGTGCCACGTCTTATCTAAGTAGATTGAAGGAAATAGAAAAATTGTGGGCACAAGACTTTAAAGGCACAGTAATTACTAAATTATATTATTAAAATTACAGTTTATTTAGAAAATACTAAAAAACAATATAAAACAAAGAAACAAAATAGGGTTTCTGATTTATGCTGTAATACCAGCAGTTTCTGATTTATGCTGTAACCTCAGGATAATGAGGTAAGGGGCCACTGCTTATCAGTGTAGGATTGTTGCATGAAGAGGATCCACTACCCCTATCTGGTTTATACACTCCACGGTTTCCATCTATTAGACTGATCGGTCTATGGAGAAATCCTATTGTATGCACTAACTCACCGATTGGCACTATATGGACTGATTAGATATTGAAGACACTAATTTTATTGCACATGTCACTTTTTGGATCATTTGTATTTTTCCGTGTTGCCTTATATTTAAGCACTGGTTCTGTTTGCACTGGACACTTTAGATTATCTAGCACGTCCTGAGATTTGCTCGGACGTGCAGAACAATACTGGCTCACACTGTAAGTTTTGTATTTCTATTATTGCCTTACTGGGTGTATTAATTTTTTAAGCTCACTTGTTTTAAAACGCATGGCACAATATTGGTCTACACTGTATGTTTTGTACTTGTACTTCTACTATATTGTATGCATTTATTTTCTAAGTCTATGTGCACTAGTTGATTTAGGGATATAACTCCCGAGAGTATACACACCCCATTGCACTCTGCATTTTGCATTTCTTTTCATATCAGTCAGTTCACTCTTAGTGCATTCCACACCCCCATAAGGCTAGTTTTATACTCACTTAGATTGGGAGCATCACAGCACGATTTTTATTTTAGTTTTTTGGGATTAGCGCAGCACCATACTTAATATCTAGTCCATTGTCGGTGCAAGCAGCTTTTCCTGTGTTATTTTACTTCTTACATGGTAGCGTTGGAATAAACACTCTAAACTATGGGATATATATCTGAAAATTGATCAATCCTTGAATTGTTTGAGGCCCGAAAATACCAGGACAGTACAAATACCCCCCAAATGACCCTTTTTAGGAAGTAGATAGTCCAAGGTATTTAGTAAGTGGCATGGCTGGTTTTTTGAAGTTGTCATTTTTTGTCATAAGTTTTTGGAAAATGAAGAAATTAAAAAAAAATCCATTTTTTTTCTACATACTGTCTCCAGTGCAGTACTGGATCATCATATAACTGGTGTGGCGGTGATCAGGAAACTGACTGGTGACAGTATTACATTTGTTTTCATTTTTTTTACAATTGGTTTTTCTGTGACCAAAGTAATATATTGTTACCATAGTAACATTGTACTACTCTGGGGAAGTGATCAGGATTTTTTTTGCACATTATGTTTGCTTATAGCAGTAAATTACATTGCTATATGCAAGCATTTTACTGAATGAAAATGATTAATTCAGTTTGTTTTGTTGTGATTAGCTGTCATTGGTCAAAGCTAAACACATGGTACAGATGGGCTGTGATTGGCCCTGTCTGTACCATGTGATCAAACTGACCAATCACAATTAGCCACACAATTATACATATTGGATGGAATGAAAGGAAACCATCCATTGTGTACAACTGTCATGTGACCTGCTGTGATTGGTCACGGCGATCACATGGTACTGGTAGCGAGCCGGTAATCTGATCAGTCATCAGCCGGTGACAGATTGCGCTGCTGCACGGCCCGGGGTATGATATCCAGTGAGGATCTTAAAGCCACAGACCGGCTGTTAGACATTTGCACTGCCAAAACATTAGTTAGTTTTCGTTTTCATTTCACAATTCGAATATAGCAGAAAGTCCAAAAATTTGAAACATTAAGTAACTAACTAATAATAACCAACTATTAAATTATAGGTATTGGAATTTCATTTAAAATTTGGCTGTTAGTGAACGTAATGAATACGAATTTATCCAAAGTTATGAATTATCCAAAAATGGAATGCCGCATCTAAACATATCAAACAGAACGAATTAATAATAAATAATAATAATAGTAATAAAAAGTTTTTATTATTATTTATTATTATTCATTTGTTACGTTAGATTCACGTTCCATTCACTAACAGCCAAATTTGAAAGGAAATTCCAATACCTATAATTTAATTACGAATATTCAAATTTACGAATATTCTAAAAAATACGTTAAACAGGTTTTCGTTAATTCGGATATTTCCGAATGAATGAATTTGTCGAAATTCATTAAAAATTAATTTGAAATGAATTGCACATGTCTACCAGCTGTCATTACACTATAGGCCAATCTGGAAGGTGTTAAGATTCTAATCAGACTCAAAAAGTCTGTTATGCATTTGAGGGAGGGGGCGTAATCTCTACACATGTTTTTTTTTTATTCTTGCTGTAGGATGTCCTAATTCAAAAAGAACATTTACAAAGAAAAAAAAACAACTTGGCTCATTATTATTTTTAAAATATTATTACATGCTATATATATGGCATTTGACATAAATAATTGTGCCCACTTACAGGGCACTCAGCAGGAGGGAGGGGCCAGAAGCTGGGACCAGAGAAGAAGAGGATCTGGGCCAGTGGTGGCCCATCCATTAGGGGCGCAGGGGCACTGCCCCCCTATCCATGCGACTGTTGCCCTAATTTATGTATGTGGTATAATAAGTCTAATTTACCCAGTGGGTGGGGAGTATTGTTTGGAAACAAGGACCGGCACCCAGGAAACCACAGGCACCGTCAGGAAGTGCATCTATGCTACTTTGATCATTTCAAATGCCTAAATTGGACTTATTATACCACATATCCTGTCCAGCTTGTTAAAGGGACTGAAGCCTTTGGGCTCACCATCTGTAACCTATCCCATATCACTACTCAAAAGTGCCTTTAAAAGCTGCTATTCTTGAAAGAGGGCCTTCATTTGGCTGTTTAATGCCTCTCTATACTCCCCTTGGAGCCGGTCAAGCAAGATTTTCTCTCTCCCTTCCCCTCTTCTCCTTCACAGTGGCTTGGATGCCTCGTGCTTCCCATATTTTGGTCATGTACCAATAGGATCCCCTGAGGACTCTGTGGGTGAAACGCATAGTGATCTATTGGTGCTGGCATTGTGATCCCGTCGGTTGGCCTTCAGATAGAAGACTATTGTGAAGGAATACACTCAATATTTTTGAGGCCACTCGTACAGGTTTCCTGGTTTAGCCATATCTATAATGGATGGGAGAATGTACAGTATATGTATAGTGATATATCTATGCACTTGTCTTTGTGACATGTTTTTATGATGATTTTTAATAAATGTTGATATTTTATCTATACTTTTGAGTACCCCCTTTTTTCCCCCAATGGGATTATTGTGGCAGCCCTTAAAGTCCGTTTTCCAATTTCACTTAATCTACTGATCATGATTACAGATGTGATAAAACCATTTAAAAAAAATAACCCAAAAAGTAAGCTAATTTATATATTTAGTATTTTTTTTTGTTTGGCAATACATAAAAAAGACAAAAATAAAATTCCAATGATTTCCAAAAATGCATTATTTTTTTGTAGGTAGTACACAGTTACATACTTAATCTGGTTGAAAAAAGACACAAGTGCAGGTTAACCAACCGAAAAAAAACACATACACACAAATAGAAAACCTCCATATATACTATTCTGTACCCACAGTTGAGGAAGGCAAAAAACTAAATAAAGCATGATACAATTTGCTCCATCAGGGTAAAAAAATCATTCCTAATCCCCCAAGAGGCAATCGGATACTCCCTGGATCAACTTTACCTATGAATATTAGTATTCAGTTAAATTATGTACATTTAGGAAATAATCACGGCTTTTTTTTTTTTAAAACTCTACTGAGTTGGCCAGAACCGGCTCTTGAGGGAGTCTATTCCACATTTTCACAGCTCTTACTGTGAATAAGTCTTTCCATATTTGGAGATGAAATTTCTTTTCCTCTAAAGGTAAAGAATGCCCCCTTGTCCTCTGTGATGACCCTGAAATTGAATAACTCATCTCCAAGTTCACTTTATGGACCACTTATGTAGCACCCTGGTGTTTAGGCAGGGTTGCTCCTAAATTTAACTGCCAGGTATAGCTGCTTTGGCTAATTGTTAAGGATCAATTGATTTCACTTTAAGTCTGTAATTGCTGTACTTATCTCTTTTGCCACTAGGTGGCCGGGTACTTGGTGGTACTAGATATGAGAAGGGCAATACAAGGTCAGATTATGGGTATATGGGGTATCCCAGCCAATAGGCAGGGGTTTTCTTGAATCCCTTGACCTGCTGGGAGAACCTATATATTTGGGTGGAGTCAGGTGATCAGTGTTCTGTGCCACCTAGACGGCTGTCTGGGTGGACGTGTGTTGTATTGCCTGGGCTGCTAGACCAGAGTTTGGGCCTATCCAGGGCACATCTGGCTGCTAGGCTGTCTGAGGGCCTATCCAAAAACAAGAGAACAGTGCAGGGTTGGGATTCAGTGACAGTGAATCATCTAGTCTACTAGTGAGAGACTGGGAGCTCAGTGGGCTGAAGAACTACAAGAAGAGATTTGTAGTGTAAGCGAAGGAACTGTTACACTTTGTGTTAGGAACTGTTAAAGACTATTGCCATGGGAGACAGCATTTCTATACATGCAGATGTGGTGTCTTGCTGGATGCCTTTCCCTAAATGCCTGTTCTCCTGTTGAAGTCTCAGAATCTGCCAATTATTCTCACAAGGGTGTCCTGGCCCTAACCCTCTCTCCCAAAGTTCTGTTAAGAGAAATAAAATCTCTTATGCATTCAAGAAGTGTCTGGCGCCCAATCAATCTACCTTGCATTACACCTACTATGCCATGCAATCCACCATATACAAAAGGATGTCAGCTATCTCTGGCCCTGGAGGTTCTCATTAGACCGAAGGAGGCCTGGTACCTTGCTACACTTACATAGTATTAATTGATCACATTGATCTGCTCTTGTTCTATAACACTAAAGATGTTTTGACACTTATCCAAGTAGCTTCCTCTGTTCTAATGAATGACAGAATGAAGCCCCATCATTTATTTCCTCATGGGTCACTTAATCACCCAGAATCAAACACCATGGAGGGTGTCAATGCAGATGCTGATTGCCCCAGAATATGATGGGACGTGTTTGTGTTCTAATTACATAATCCAAACCCCATGGTGCCATGGCATCTGGAACAGGTAATAATTACTCAGGTCATATAGCCATAATTGTTAATTGTTATCAAATTGCCAGTGTAATTGTTAAAATGATATTATATGTGGGTGACAGATGGTATTGAAGACCATCAACAATGGTCCTGGCTGGTAAGGCCATTGCTATATGATCAGATCTGAACATTTGAAAATAAAATTTAGACCTTCTCACAATAAACTGTTTTAATGGAGTCAACTTAAATTCTAAAAGAAAAAAAGGCTTTTACTGACCTGTACATAACAATATAAAGCCAATATCTGCGCTATAGATGTGGTGGTTGAAGAGCTCTGGTCTCCAATAAAGCCCAGTATTTTTTTACGTTCTCTGCAAAAGTAATTTGGGACCATCTTTCCTGGTCCAGATAAAATCTGCAATGTGTTTTTTATCGCCTTTCTGCTCTCCCGACAGGAGTCATATACGTGATGTCCAAGAGTAATATTTGGTAACATTGTAGGGTTATTGTTAATTTCATCAATGGCACAAAAGAAAGTCAACAAATCCTTATAAAAGTGTGGCTGAGGACTGCAAAACAAAAAAAAGTATGATTTGGGGTTTTCAGTTATTTTGGGGGTATATTGGTTTTTATTTTATGTTGAGAAGGACCTTCATTTTAGAGTACACTTTTTTATGTTGATAGGGCCTTTATTTAAGTTTGCGTGGTCAAAGCAAAGCATTCACATGTTACTTACCATCTTTTCTTGAAGATGTCTTTTGTTCGCAGCACACAGCTACATCATTTGAAAAAAAAACTGTGTAAAAGTATTGTACACTTTTACCATCTCACACTTTATCACTCACATTCATTGCAACCTCTGTCCCAATTTGGGACGAGCTTTGAGTTTGAGTTGAACTCATGTTCGACTTGAACATTGGTTGTTCGCCAGTTTGCCGAACAGCAAACAATTTGGGATGTTCGTGGCAAATTCGAAAGCCGCGGAACACCCTTTAAAAGTCTATGGGAGAAATCAAAAGTGCTAATTTTAAAGGATTATATGTGTGGTATTGTCATAAAAAAAGTGTTTGGGGACCTGGGTCCTGCCCCAGGGGACATGTATCAATGCAAAAAAAAGTTTTAAAAACGCCTGTTTTTTCAGGAGCAGTGATTTTAATAATGCTTAAAGTCAAACAATAAAAGTGTAATATTCCTTTAAATTTTGTACCTGGGGGGTGTCTATAGTATGCCTGTAAAGGGGTGCATGTTTCCTGTATTTAGAACAGTCTGACAGCAAAATTACATTTCAAAGGAAAAAAGTCATTTAAAACTACTTGCAGCTATTAATGAATTTCCGGTCCGACAATACACATAAAAGTTCATTGATAAAAATGCCATGGGATTTCCCCACAGGGGAAGCCCGAACCAAAATTAGAAAAAAACTGGCGTGGGGGTCCCCCTAAATTCCATACCAGGCCCTTCAGGTCTGGTATGGATATTAAGGGGAACCCCACGCCAAAATTTAAAAAAAAATGACGTAGGGGTCCCCCTCAAAATTCATACCAGACTGTTCAGGTCTGGTTTGGATTTTAAGGGGAACCCCGCACCAAAATGTCACCGGGTGGCCCTGCCCTCCTTTATTTAAGAACCGTCAGAAGATGAGAAGCGTCATACAACGGGAGCCTCCCATCATGCGGTGCGGCCCGAAAAGAAGATGAAGAGAAGAAGATGAAGAGAAGAAGATGAAGAGAAGAAGATGAAGAGAACGAGACGCTGCGGAGGAAGATGCTGGATGAGAACACCTTAGGAAGAACAAGAAGAAGATGGAGGAAGAAACCGAAGTTAGATAGAAGAAAGAAGTTAGAAGAAAGAAGATGGAAAGAAGAAGCATTTAAATAAAGGAATTGTCAAAAACTGTCTCTTTTTAACATTTTTGACAGTTTTTTTGTGAAATGGTAGAGGTACTTTTGTACCCCCTTACCATTTTACACAGGGGGGGCCGGGATCTTGGGATCCCCTTGTTAAAGGGGGCTTCCAGATTCCGATAAGCCCCCCACCTGCAGACCCCCACAACCACTGGCCAAGGGTTGTGGGGATGAGGCCCTTGTCCTCATCAACATGGGGACAAGGTGCTTTAGGGGGGGCCCCAAAGCACCCTCCCAATGTTGAGGGCATGTAGCCTGGTACAGTTCAGGAGGGGGGGTGCTCTCTCATCCCCCCTCTTTTCCTGTGGCCTGCCAGGTTGCGTGCTCGGATAAGGGCCTGGTATGGATTTTTGGGGGGACCCACACCAATTTTTTTTAATTTTGGCGTGGGGTTCCCCTTAAAATCCATACCAGACCTGAAGGACCTGGTATTGAATTTAGGGGGACCCCACGCCAGTTTTTTTTTAATTTTGGTTCGGGGTTACCCTGTGGGGAAATCCCATGCAGTTTTTATCGATGAACTTTTATGTGTATTGTCGGACCGGCAGTTCATTAACCACTTCAGCCCCGGAAGGATTTACCCCCTTCCTGATCAGAGCACTTTTTACAATTTGGCACTGCATCATTTTAACTGCTAATTAAATTCAAGATACTAACTATAACTTACAAAGCCATCCACAACCTGGCCCCCAGCTACATCTCTAACCTAGTCACAAAATACCAACCTAATCGTTCTCTTCGCTCCTCCCAAGACCTCCTGCTCTCAAACTCCCTTGTCACCTCATCCCACGCTCGCCTTCAGGACTTCTCCAGAGCCTCCCCCATCCTCTGGAATGCTCTACCCCAATCTGTCCGATTTTCTCCTACTTTATCCACTTTCAGACGATAAGCATTGGGCCACAGTGTCTGTGGTGACAGGGACCTCTGGCTGTGCACATGCACCTAAAACCTAAAACCCTCTCCACTTTAACCTAGCACTGCGTTCTAGCCGGCAGCCGAACTGTCTGAAGCAGTCCTAAAAGGATTTTCCCCATTCACCAACCACCCTTGAACCTGGATATCGCTCTCCACAGCTTGCTTCATCTCAGCCCCTGAACACTGCCTGTCTTAGGATGTGAACTCTGCGGCTCACCGTAGGCTGTGAAGCTGAACCAAGTAACTCAGACGTGAGTGCAGTGTTATTCAGTGAGCGAGGAGACCGCGTACGGACGGGAGTCCAAAGCAGGAGAGAGAACCAACAATCCTGGGATCCTTGGCGGGTGAGCTCTAAACACATCCCATTATTTGGGGAATGAATATACGGTAATTAATGACTGTTAAATCACGCTGGGGATATTTGGAAGTTCAGACCAATAAGGGCTGATTACGGCACCGCACTGCAAACAATTCCAGCCGGGACTGTACTTGTAAAGTGGATGATTTATCTAAGCCCCCTAACATAACCCATACAGGCAAAGGCTTCTACTATATACCCAATGGATGCCGTAACAATGCTTGTCTTAGTTAGTGCCCTTTTGGACTATTGAATGCACATTGGACCCGGGTCTTAGAGAGATTTTTGTCTGTATGTGTATGGCTGATATCAGTGTGAGAGGTGTTAAATATGTATGGTGGCCACCCAAGTCTCTTAAGACATCAGTTTTATTTTAACTATATGTCATTGGTAGTTGTAATTTGATGTGGAAGGGTTATCTGTAATGTATTTGGCTTTTCTAAAATTGTTCGTCTTTTGATAACTAATTAAAGATTTATAATTAAATATGTTAATGGATCCTTGTTGAAGAACTGCTTTACAGAGTATTCTCTGGTTTCTTTTTTGCCACTTTCAGACGATCCCTGAAAACTCATCTCTTCAGAGAAGCCTATCTGGTCCCCACCTAACAACTGTACATTTATCTTCTCAATCAGCACATCACCCACAGTTATTACCTCTTGTATCTTTTGACCTTCCCTCTTAGATTGTAAGCTCTAAGGAGCAGGGCCCTCTGATTCCTACTGTATTAAAGTGTATTGTATTTGTACTGTCTACCCTCAAGTTGTAAAGCGCTATGTAAACTGTTGGCGCTATAAAAATCCTGTATAGTAATAATAATAATTTGAATGCCAATTAAGGTTACAGAGTCCAAATACTATGGGATATGATATTAAGTATGGTGCTGGGCTAATCACAAAAAACTTAAATAAAAATCGTGCTGTGATGCTCCCAATCTAAGTGAGTATAAAACTAGCCTTATGGGGGTGTGGAATGCACTAAGAGTGAACTGACTGATATGAAAAGAAACGCAAAATGCAGAGTGCAATGGGGTGTGTATACTCTCGGGAGTTATATCCCTAAATCAACTAGTGCACATAGACTTAGAAAATTAATGCATACAATATAGTAGTAGTACAAGTACAAAACATACAGTGTAGACCAATATTGTGCCGTGCGTTTTAAAACAAGTGAGCTTAAAAAATTAATACACCCAGTAAGGCAATAATAGAAATACAAAACTTACAGTGTGAGCCAGTATTGTTCTGCACGTCCGAGCAAATCTCAGGACGTGCTAGATAATCTAAAGTGTCCAGTGCAAACAGAACCAGTGCTTAAATATAAGGCAACACGGAAAAATACAAATGATCCAAAAAGTGACATGTGCAATAAAATTAGTGTCTTCAATATCTAATCAGTCCATATAGTGCCAATCGGTGAGTTAGTGCATACAATAAGATTTCTCCATAGACCGATCAGTCTAATAGATGGAAACCGTGGAGTGTATAAACCAGATAGGGGTAGTGGATCCTCTTCATGCAACAATCCTACACTGATAAGCAGTGGCCCCTTACCTCATTATACTGAGGTTACAGCATAAATCAGAAACTGCTGGTACCAGCTCCTTTAAGAGTGGGTTCTGGATCCTGGACTAGTTCTCCATATGACTTAGACCCTCAGGGGGCGAGGTGGCCATAAATAAAAAGAAGGGGATGCCACATAGTGTAGTAGTTTAACCAAAGACAATTTATTAAAAATAAGCGATACTCAGATAGCAAAAAACAGAGATCGCAAAACTCCAATGAGCGGCGAGCTCGTACGCATCTGTCAGTGGAAGGTGCCTGTCCCGTCCCTACACGTGACGTCACGTACCTCGTGACTTCATCAGGGGATACTAGGAGGCACACAAAGCTGTCTTTAAATAGTATAGACTAGATGAATATACGGCGGCCATTTTCTCATAGTCCAATGGGAAAACGCCATAGTGGCCATTTTCCCAGGGTTGTACGGAGGCGGCCATTTTCTTGGTTATCTAAAATCTGACAGGGACGAAAATAGAGCTGTGGTCAGCGTCTAATAAGTCTAAGCAAAAGACAAAGGCCAAGAAAAGCCTCAGGTATAGGAGAAGTATAAAATTAACGGAAAGGGGAGATTTGGATATACAACCAAATTATCTAAATACATACTTGTGACCGAACAGTTAAAAATAATCTTTTAATAATTGCGAGCAATAAAAAACCCATAAAACCTCGATAAAATATAAAAAAATTTAAAAAATTAAGTTATAAACCCGGATGGGATAAGCCTTTCAGGCAGAATCCAAATGGATATTTATGTTGGACACATTTGCGCCGCGAGGCCTAAATATTGAGTTTGACCTGAATTGTTTTCTTAGTGATTTTTAATTACTTCTGGATCAGTTTTACATGATTTAAAACCTCTCTCCACTTACACACGTTAGTTACGATGTCTGCTCCCCCATCTCTAATCCCTATGTAATTGTATTACTCCCCTTACTCTTTATATGTTCTTTTATGTTTTTTTGTTTTTTATGTCCGTTTGGACTAGATAGAGATCTTCAGCAACTCTAGCGCCTTCTAGCATAGTTATCCCTACTTTCAGCCTCATTGTAGCTATGCTGCAAATGCCCTATTTTTCTTGGTTAGGTCTGCACCTTTAGGAGTCCCGTCCTCTCACTCCCTTATTTGTTAGTTTCCTATACCACTGATTGTCGTTCCCAATAGGAGAATCTTGCTTTTAGTTCTAAGATTTTTTTGGGGGGCGTTTCAATTATTTCTATGAAATTTTTAGCAATTTCAATGTTGTTGTACTATACTATATGGCGCATATGGAATATCTCTACTCTGTGCATTTATTTATATCTGTATCACACGCTGATATCAGTGAAATGGCTTATCCCATCCGGGTTTATAACTTAATTTTTTTAATTTTTTATATTTTATCAAGGTTTTATGGGTTTTTTTATTGTTCGCAATTATTAAAAGATTATTTTTAACTGTTCGGTCACAAGTATGTATTGGGATAATTTGGTTGTATATCCAAGTCTTCCCTTTCCGTTAATTTGATACTTCTCCTATACCTGAGGCTTTTCTTAGCCTTTGTCTTTTGCTTACACTTATTAGACGCTGACCACAGCTCTATTTTCGTCCCTGTCAGATTTTACCAAGAAAATGTCCGCCTCCGTACAACCCTGGGAAAATGGCCACTATGGCGTTTTCCCATTGGACTACGAGAAAATGGCCGCCGTATATTCATCTGGTCTATAAAGACAGCTTTGTGTGCCTCCTAGTATCCCCCGATGAAGTCACGAGGTCTGTGACGTCACGCATAGGGACGGGACAGGCACCTTCCACTGACAGATGTGTACAAGCTCGCCGCTCGTTGGAGTTTTGCGATCTCTGTTTTTTGCTATGTGAGTACCGCTTATTTTTAATAAATTGTCTTTGGTTCAAACTACTACACTATGTGGCATCCCCTTCTTTTTATTTATGGCCACCTCACCCCCTAAGGGTCTAAGTCATATGGTGATCTAGTCCAGGATCCAGGACCCACTCTTAAAAGAGCTGGTACCGGCGGTTTCTGATTTATGCTGTAACCTCAGTATAATGAGGTAAGGGGCCACTGCTTATCAGTGTAGGATTGTTGCATGAAGAGGATCCACTACCCCTATCTGGTTTATACACTCCACGGTTTCCATCTATTAGACTGATCGGTCTATTGATAAATCTTATTGTATGCACTAACTCTCCGATTGGCACTATATGGACTGATTAGCTATTGAAGACACTAATTTTATTGCACATGTCACTTTTTGGATCATTTGTAGTTTTCCGTGTTGCCTTATATTTAAGCACTGGTTCTGTTTGCACTGGACACTTTAGATTATCTAGCACGTCCTGAGATTTTTGAATATTGAAAAGAACGTATCAGCGCATAGTGGTCATGCGGATACGGATTTAGTTACAAGTGCCACGTCTTATCTAAGTAGATTGAAGGAAATAGAAAAATTGTGGGCACAAGACTTTAAAGGCACAGTAATTACTAAATTATATTATTAAAATTACAGTTTATTTAGAAAATACTAAAAAACAATATAAAACAAAGAAGCAAAATAGGGTTCAATTCAGCGTTAAACAGTTTTACAAATTATGCACTCCATACATAGCTATATGGTTAAATTACTGGTTAAAGCAGTATTCGAAGTCAAAAGGTCTTGATCAATATAGTTACATTGCGTTGGACCAGAAGCTATGTAGTGGTGATAATCAGATCCTGTATGGGCTCAGATTCTGTATGGGCTCGACATGTTATGCGCTGCATGCGCTTCTTCAGGAGCACAGAATTGGGTACTGTAATAAGCAATACATTTACGGTAAATCATTCAACATACTATAATAAATTTGCGTAATAGTATAGTATTTTTGAATAGGGGTAAGTGGAGAAATCACGAAAAAACTTATAAGAATGTAATAAGAGAGGCTAGCTCCTGAACCCAAGGACATGCATCCATTCTACAGGGCCATGGCGAAAGACAGACAATGTGGGGACGTATGTAACATAATAGAATAGAAAGAGAAAGTTGAATAATACATAGGATATAAGCTGAATATACAGGTAAGAGTAAAATAAAAGGAGTATACAATAGGGGAAGGGGGGGGAAGGAGAGGGGGAAAGGAAAGGAGGGGGGGAGGGGAATGGTGAAAAGAGGGGGGGGGGAGAAAAGAGGGGGATGGGAAAGAGGGAAAGGGTGAGAAGGGGAGGAGGGAAGGGGAAGGGAGAAGAATGGGAGGGAGGGGGGGAAGGGGGGGAGAGGAATGGCGTGGAAAAAAAAAGAAAAGATAGAGGGTGTTTTTATGCAAATGTCAGCAATAAGGTTTGAGAGAAAATAGTCAGATTAAATTAATGGATAATTGTATAGGGAATAATCTATAGTATTTTATAAAGTTTTTCCATATTCAAAAATGGTAATAAGATCTGCAGTGTATGTTG